>NC_133333.1:173028232-173328232 GCF_042186555.1 Aquarana catesbeiana
CTGATGCTGATGTAACCAAATTATTTTTCTATGGATGTCGGATCCCTTGAAGACTGCATATGCTGAGTGACTATCCTATTATGCTGAGTGACTATCCTATTCCTCTTCAATTTTCATGATGTTAGCTTCTAAGAATATTTTCGGTTCAGGGCACCACCACCACTACCTAAGGCCCAATTTTTCTGCCCCTGTTTAACAGGGGAGCGTAATTACAATTTTTGATCAAATATTTAACAGCAGGGCTCATTCCTGCGCTCAACAAGAGCATCTGTGAGGAGTTGCAGTGTTGTGGCACCACCACCACTGCCTAAGGCCCAATTTTTAACAGGGTCGTGTAATTACAATTTTTTAACTAATATTTCACAGCAGGGCCTATTCCTGTGCTCAACAAAAGTATCTGTAAGGCTTTACAGTGTTGTGCCACCACCACCGCCTAAGGCCCAATTTTTCTGCCCGTTTTACAGGGACGTGTAATTACAATTTTTTGATCTAATATTTCACATCAGGGCCCGTTCCTGCGCTCAACAAAAGTATCTGTGAGGCTTTACAGTGTTGTGCCACCACCACCACCACCGCCTAAGGCGCACTTTTTCTGCCCCTGTTTAACAGGGGCATGTAATTACAATTCTTGATATAATATTTCACAGCAGGGCCTGTTCCAACACCCACCAAGATTAACTGTGAGGGCTTACAGTGTTCTGGTACTACCAACACCTAAGGCCCAATTTTTCGCAGAGTTTATAGGGCAGGCTGTATAGTATATACAGGCGGTCTCCTATTTTCAAACATCCGACTTACAAACGACTCCTACTTACAAACAGAGGGAGACAACAGGAAGTGAGAGGAAATCTATCCATAGGAAGGGAAATTCTCTCCTGTAAGAGTTAATATGAAAAAAGGTGTCTCCCCGCTAGGGATGAGCCGAACACCCCCTGGTGCGGTTCGCACCAGAACCTGCGAATGGACCGAAAATTTGCACGAACGTTAGAACCCCATTGACGTCTATGGGACTCGAACGTTCTAAATCAAAAGTGCTCATTTTAAAGGCTAATTTGCATGGTATTGTCCTAAAAAGGGTTTGGGGACCCGGGTCCTGCCCCAGGGGACATGTATCAATGCAAAAACAACTTTGAAAAACGGCCATTTTTTCGGAAGCAGTGATTTTAATGATGCTTAAAGTAAAAAAAAAAAAAAAAAGTGAAATATTCCTTTAAATATCGTACCTGGGGGGTGTCTATAGTATGCCTGTAAAGTGGCGCGTGTTTCCCGTGCTTAGAACAGTCCCTGCACAAAATGTAATTTTTAAAGGAAAAAAAGTAATTTAAACCTGCTTACGGCTTTAATGTAATGTCGGGTCCTGGCAATATGGATGAAAATCAGTGAGACAAACGGCATGGGTACCCCCCAGTCCATTACCATGCCCTTTGGGTCTTGTATGGATGTTAAGGGGAACCCCGCACCCAAATTAAAAAAGGAAACAGCAGTATACAGGCTCTGTACTCTGAGCAGCAGTATACAGGCGGTGCAAACAAGACAGGGACTTTGTTAAGTAGAATCTGTTTGTAATTTTGAACGGGTACATTTTTAACATGTTTAGCTCCAGCAAAAAAAAATATTTTAAGCTTTTTGGAAAACATAGGGAAGTGTTATCACCCCTGTGACATTTGTTTTGCTGTCTGTGCTCCTCTTCAGAAGATTGAACCTCACTTTTTGTCCCAATGACAAATGTTTTTTGAAAATTTGGGGTTTTTTGTGAAACAAGGATTGGTGATAAAGCATCAGTGGAAAGGAGAAATGTTTTTCCCATATTAACTCTTACAGGAGAGAATTTCCCTTCCTAGGGGTAGATTTCATCTCACTTCCTGTTGTCTCCTTCCGTTTGCAAGTAGGAGTCGTTTGTAAGTTGGATGTTTGAAAGTAGGGGCCTGCCCTATATACTCAGCAGAAATTTGGGCCTTAGGTGTTGTTGTGGCCACAACACTGTAAGCCCTCACAGGGCCCTGCTGTGAAATATTAGATAAAGAATTGTAATTACATGCCCCTGTTAAACAGGGGCTGAAAAATTAGGCCTTAGGCACTGGTGCTGGTGCCAAAACACTGCAACCCCTCACAGAAACTCTAGTTGGAACGCAGGAACGAGCCCTGCTGCAAAGTATTGCATCAAAAATTGTAATTACACGCCCCTGTTAAACAGGGGATGAAAAATTGGGCCTTAGGGACTGGTGGCGGCGCCCAGAACCAAAAATGTTCTTACAAGCTATCAGCGTGATCATTGAGGAGGAAGAGGATAATTACTCAGGATAGTCACTCAGCATCAGCATAGGCAGTCTTTGAAGGGATCTGAGATTAAAAAAAAAATATTCAGTTACATCAGCATCAGGTGCTTGGTAGCTGGTGGTGATCCAAGACTGATTCATCTTTATGAAGGTCAGTCGATCGACCGAGTCGTTGGACAGAGGCACCCTGTGATCGGTTATAAAGCCTCCAGCAGCACTGAATGTGCGTTCCGAAAGAATGCTGGATGCAGGACAGGCCAGTAGTTCAATTGCATACTGTGCAAGCTCTGGCCAGTGATCCATCCTCAAGATCCAGTAACCCAGAGGATTTTCGGTGGGAAAGGTGTCCAAGTCAGATCTTGCCCCTAGGTATTCCTGCACCATGTAAAACAGACGCTGGCGATGGTTGCTGGAACCGATCATACCTTGGGGCTGCGGACTAAAAAATTATCTGAACGCATCGGTCAGACGGCCACCTTCTCCACCGCTCCTTTTTTGACTGACCGAAGCCTCAGCAACACGTTGTCCAGAAACAGGAGTTTGTAACCTCCCAGTCTCTGGGAACACGTTGCATAGACCTTTCTGCAAGGCCTCCTGAAGATGTTTCATCATCTGCTCCCTCTGCGACGGCAAGATAAGGTCCGCAACCTTACCCTTGTAACGTGGATCAAGGAGGGTTGCCAGCCAGTATTGGTCCTTCTCCTTGATACCACGAATACGAGGATCCTTACGCAGGCTTTGCAGGATCACGGAGGCCATGCAGCGTAGGTTTGCTGAGGCATTCGGACCGGAGTCCTCTGGGTCACTAAGGATGACATGGTCCGCAGCCACCTCCTCCCAGCCATGTACAAGTCCATGTGTTTCTTGGGACTGATCCCTTAAAGACTGCTGCTGATGCTGAGTGCCAGGCTCCACCTCCATACTGACACAATCCTCCTCCTCCTCCTCGTCCTCTTCCTGTGTGATCGGCGGGCACGCAGGAACACTGTCTGGATAAAGGGGGCCTTGAGAGCTAAGGAAGTCCTCCTCTTCCTGCCTCTGTTCTGCCTCAAGTGCCCTGTCCATTATTCCACGCAGCGTGTGCTCCAACAGGTGGACAAGGGGGACAGTGTCACTGATGCATGCACTGTCACTGCTCACCATCCTCGTGGCCTCCTCATATGGTGAAAGGACAGTGCATGCATCCCTGATCATGGCCCACTGGCGTGGGGAAAAAAAACCAAGCTCCCCTGACCCTGTCCTGGTGCCATAGTCGCACAGGTACTCATTGATGGCCCTCTGCTGCATGTGCAGCCGCTGCAGCATGGCCAACGTTGAGTTCCACCTGGTGGGCATGTCACAGATTAGGCGGTTCTTGGGCAGGTTAAACTCCTTTTGGAGGTCCGCCAGCCGAGCACTGGCATTATATGACCGGCAGAAATGCACACAGACTTTCCTGGCCTGCCTCAGGACATCCTGTAAGCCCGGGCACCTGCCCAAGAACCGCTGCACCACCAAGTTAAGGACATGAGCCAAACAGGGCACATGGGTCATTTGTCCCTGTCGGCAGAGAGGGCAGAGAGGAGGTTGGTGTCATTGTCGCAAACCACCCGTCCTGCCTTAAGTTGGCGTGGCGTCAACCACCTCTGAACCTGCCCCTGCAGAGCTGACAGAACCTCTGCCCCAGTGTGGCTCCTGTCCCCCAAGCACACCAGCTCAAGCACTGCATGGCATCTTTTAGCCTGCGTACTTGCGTAGCTCCTTTGAACGCCTCTGGGGCACCGCTGGTTCCGAGGACAAATCACAGGAAGAGGCCATGGAGGAAGAAGAAGAGGAGGGGGTGATGAGAGAGGTGTGTCACAATCATTAGTAGTGGCATTTTGGAGGCGTGGTGGTGGAACAACCTCCAACACTACTGCGCCTTGTCCTGCATCCTTCCCAGCTGCCAGCAGAGTCACCCAATGCGCGGTGAAACTTAGGTAACGTCCCTGTCCATACCTGCTGGATCATGAGTCAGCGGTAATATGCACCTTACCGCTGACCGCCCTGTCCAGCGGAGCATGGACATTGCCTTCCACATGCCGGTAGAGAGCCCGAATCACCTTCCGTAAGAAAAAGTGGCGTTTGGGTACCTGCCACTGAGGAACCGCACATTCCACAAACTCATGGAAGGGGGCAGAGTCTACCAACTGAAAAGGCAGAAGTTGAAATGCTAGCAATTTTGCCAAGCTAGCATTCAACTGCTGGGCATGTGGATGGCTGGGAGCGAACTTCTTTCGGCGGTGCAGCAGCTGGGGCAGGGAAATTTGCCTGGTACAATCTGACATCGGTGTACCGAAAGCAGATTGCCCACAAGTACTTGGGTGTGACACACCTAATTCTACACCTTCATTCCTCTCAGTGCAGGTCTCTGAGAGGACTGAAGGTATAGTGGGGTTGGAGATCCCAGCTGATGAGGAGCAAGGAGAGGTCCTCTTTGTTCTTTGGTGTGGGGTTTTTAGATACGCTTGCCAATGAACTGCATGGCAGGTCAACATATGTCTGGTCAAGCATGTGGTGCCCAAGCGGGACATGTTTTGCCCACGCGAGATACGCTTGAGACTTATGTTGCAAATAGCAGCGGTGCGATCTGATGCACTCGTCTCAAAAAAGGCCCACACCAAAGAACTTTTTGAATATCGCGCAGAGACTGCAGTGCCCTGCACATGCGGAGCTTTGGGGTGTGATGCAGTCAGTTTGCTGCCCTTAGGCTGGCCCCTGGAGGGCATCCTGCCTCGTTGGTGATGTGCCTCCTCCTCCTCCCCTCTCCTATCAGGAACCCACGTTGAGTCAGTAACCTCATCATCCCCTCCCTCCTCATCAGTAGAGCAAACCTGGCAGTATGCTGCAGCAGGGGGAGCATGACTGACTGCCAGATTGCTGTCCTTCTTGGGCACCCCCTCTGTCCGTGCTCACGTTACTGCCTTCATCTAGCTCAGTATCATCATCAGAGCCTTCCAAACGCTGGGCATCCTCCTGGAGCATGTACCCAACACTGTGGTCAAACAGTTTGAGAGACTCCTCAGGAGGACATGGTGGGGCTAGGGAAGGAGTCACTGATGACATTGAGCTGAGGGAAGAGGCCGCTGCTTTGCCAGACAAAGTACCCTGAGCATGGGTGAGAGAGGATGAGGAGGATGAGGACGGCTTGGTCATCCACTCGACCAAGTCTTCCTCATGTTGCGGTTCAACACGGCCAGCTGCCGAAGAAAAGGCCGAGCGTGTCCCACGGCAACGTGCTGATGAAGATGCACCGTCTCCACGACCAGCACTGTTGCCTCTAGACACAGAGCCTGCTTGCCCTCTTTCATTGGCTTGTGACTGGCTGCCTCTCCTTGTTGGCCTTCCAGACATACTAATGGCCTGTAGCTGCACTAAGCTGGGATATATATATATGTACTGATATTGCAGCTAGCAAAATCAACTGCCTGCCTGTAGTATGAGAACACGACCAACCTTCTACAGGTAGCTTTAGCTGAACACTGTGCAGAGCTCACAAAAAACTAACATGTAGCTTATTTAGCTGCCTGCGGTAGTGATAGGATCAGGAAAACACCACCAACCTTCTATTATTATTATTATTATTATTCAGGATTTATATAGCGCCAACAGTTTACACAGCGCTTTACAATATAAAAAGGAGACAATACAATTATAATACAATACAATAGGATTAAGAGGGCCCTGCTTAGAAGAGCTTACAATCTAATAGGGTGGGGCAGGTGGTACAAAAGGTTGTAACTGTGGGGAATGAGCTGGTGGAAGTGGTAGGAGATTAGTTGGAGACGTGATAGGCTTTCCTGAAGAGATGAGTTTTCAGGGATTGCCTGAAGGTAGCAAGAGTAGGGGATAGCCGGATAGATAGAGATAGCGAGTTCCAGAGGATGGGAGAGGCTCTGGAGAAATCCCGGAGACGAGCATGGGAGGAGGAGATGAGAGATCTTGAAAGCAGGAGGTCTTGAGAAGAGCGGAGAGGTCGATTTGGGTGATATTTGGAGACAAGATTAGTGATGTAGCTTGGGGCAGAGTTGTGAATGGCTTTGTATGTTGTGGTTAGAATTTTGAATTTAATTCGCAGGGTGATTGGGAGCCAGTGTAGGGATTGAAGTAGAGGGTTGGCACACACTGAGCGGTTGGTAAGGTGGATAAGTCTGGCAGCAGCATTCATGATAGACTGAAGAGGGGATAGCATATGGAGAGGTAAGCCAATGAGAAGGGAGTTGCAATAGTCAAGGCGAGAGATAACAAGGGAGTGAATGAGGAGCTTGGTGGTTTCATTTGTTAAAAAAGGGTGAATTTTAGAGATGTTACGGAGGTGAATTCTACAAACTTTTGACAACGATTGGATTTGAGGCTGAAATGACAAGTCAGAGTCTAGGATTACACCTAGTACCCTGGCGTGAGGGGAGGGATTGATGGTTGCATTGTTGATTTTGATGGAAAAGTCATGGAGGGGGGCACGGGCGGGGGGGAATATTAATAGCTCAGTTTTAGAGAAATTTAGTTTAAGGAAGTGGTGCGACATTCATGCTGATATGTCAGTTAGTTAGTTAGTAATGCGAGAGGAGACTGAAGGAGTGAGGTGAGGAGTAGACAGATAGATTTGGGTGTCATCAGCGTATAAGTGGTATTGGAAGCCGTGGGCAGTTATTAAGTGACCAAGGGAGGAGGTGTAGATAGAGAAGAGAAGGGGTCCAAGAACCGAGCCTTGAGGGACCCCCACAGAAAGGGGCAATAGAGAGGAGGAGACAGAGTTGTAGGTGACACTGAAGGAGCGCTGTGATAAATAGTCAGAGAACCAGGATAGAGCAGAATCTCGGAGGCCAAGGGAATGTAGTTTATTGAGAAGGAGCGGGTGGTCAACGGTATCAAAGGCCGCAGAGAGGTCAAGTAGTAGGAGTATGGAGTACTGGCTGTTGGTTTTAGCAGTTAGTAAATCGTTAGTGAGTTTTAGTAAGGCAGCTTCCGTGGAGTGCTGCGAGCGAAAGCCAGACTGTAAGGGGTCAAGAAGGTTATTTTCATTGAGGTAGGAGCTAACACGGTTGTAGACTAAGCGTTCTAGAAGTTTAGAGGTGAATGGGAGCAATGAGATGGGTCTTAAGTTGTTCAGGTCGGTAGGGTCCAGTTAGGGCTTTTTAAGAATGGGAGTGATCTGCGCATGTTTTAGAGGGGAGGGGAAAATGCCACTAGAGAGGGAGAGATTGAAGATGGGGGTGAGGGAGCATAGGATAGAAGAAGAGGGTGACTGTAGTAGTTGTGAGGGAACAGGATCCAAGGGACAATTGGTTAGGTGGGCATCCGAGAAAATTTTTGTAACCTCTTCCGTAGTAGCC
Source organism: Aquarana catesbeiana (assembly GCF_042186555.1). Taxonomy (NCBI): domain Eukaryota; kingdom Metazoa; phylum Chordata; class Amphibia; order Anura; family Ranidae; genus Aquarana; species Aquarana catesbeiana. Next base: position 173,035,860 of record NC_133333.1, read on the forward strand.
AATTCAAAAGAGGAGAGTGTTGAATGTGCTGCTAGGCAAGGTATGTTGGGTGGGGAAGATGTACGCACAGTGGAGATGTCCTCACGAATTGCATCGATCTTGTCTTTGAAGTGATTGGCAATCTCTTGGGCAGTGAGTGAGTTAGTGGGTAGAGGGGGTGGTGGACGAAGCAGAGAGTTAAAGGTTGAGAAGAGCCAACGGGGACTGGATGACAAGGAATTAATAAGAGAGACAAAGTAGGCTTGTTTGGCAGCATGGAGGCATGAATTGTATTTTAGAAGGGCAGATTTATATAGGGTGAAGTCTTGCAGGCATTTGGTTTTATGCCACAGTCGTTCAAGAGCACGGCAATGTCTCTTGAGATTTCTAGTGTTGTCAGTTTGCCAGGGTTGTAACGGTCGGGGCCTGATTCTGCGTGTGGTTAGAGGAGCAAGTGCATCTAGTGATGATGAGAGTGAACTGTTGTAGACAGAGGTGGCCAGGTCAGGACAGGACAGGGGAGAGATTATGTCATATAGGTGGTCAGTAGCAGAATAGAGAAGAGAAGGGTTAAAGTGGCGAAGGTTTCTACAAGTAATTGTTGCTGCTTGGAGGGATGGGTGGTTGGAGGCAAGGATACAGTGAAAGTAATGAGGTTGTGATCAGAGAGAGGAAAGGGGGTGTTGGTGAGGTTGCCAGGGTTGCAGAGATGGGAGAATACAAGGTCAAGGGTATTACCACTGGAGTGAGTGGAAGTATGTGTCCATTTGGTTAGGTCAAAAGATGAGGTTAAGTCGAGAAGTTTAGCTGTAGTTGGGCTGTTAACATTGACAGGAATGTTAAAGTCACCAAGAATAATGGTGGGTATTTCAGAGGAGAGAAAGTAGGGTAGCCAGGCATCAAAGTCATCAAGAAAGCGCGATACCGGTCCTGGAGGCCTATAAATTGCTGCAATCCTCAGAGAAATGGGAGAAAATAGACGAATACAGTGCATCTCGAAAGAAGAGAGGGATAGAGAGGGAGGGACAGGAAGGACTTGGAAGGTGCTTTGTGGGGACAGAAGGAAGCCAACTCCACCTCCTTTCTGTCTGTTGGGTCTGGAGGAGTGAGTCCAATGGAGACCACCATGGGAGAGGGCAGCAGGAGAAGCTGAGTCAAAATTTTGAAGCCAGGTTTCTGTTATGGCGAGTATGTTCAAGCCATGAGAGATGAAGAGGTCATGTACAGATGTTAGCTTGTTACAGATGGAGCGGGCGTTCCAAAGGGCACATGAGATTGGTGGGCTGCTTTGAGGAAGCAGGGGGATAGAAATTAAACTGAGTGGATTGCGGTGGTTGCCAGAGGGGGAGGGGTATTGGATATGTGGCTTGCATTTGGAAAATGGCGGACCAGGATTAGGAGAAATGTCACCTGAGACTAGGAGAAGGAGGAGGGTGAGGAAGGCAAGGTGGGAGTGGGATGTGCATGAGCACACGTGTCTAGTGGCCCTGGTGTTTAAGTCAGCATGTGGGTGCAGCAACTGCAGGAGATGATGGGTGCCATAGTAGGGAGAGGGTAGGAGTGAGGGTGATATGTGCATGCTGCAGGGAAGAGAGGAGGGGTAGAGTAAAGATAATTTGAGGATAGAATGTGAGAAGGAAGAGAATAAGGCGCATGTTAGTGGATAGAGCGTGGGAAACTAACCTAATATAAAATAAATGTCAAAGCTGGTTTGCTTGTCGTCTTGCAGAGTGGAGCAGAGTTCTTGTTGATGCAGCTTTAGTTATCCTGCTTTCGTTAAACTGCGTCGGTGAAACTGCGCATCACTCGTGACAGAGCCACTCAAGACAGAGCCATGATGTCTGCACCTTGCCCCTGTCTGCGCCACCCCATAAGCTGCCATAAATTTATAGAGAGACTAAGCTGGGATGCATTTCTCAGTTGGTCATTATTGGGTCTGATGTGAGACACCTGAATATGGGGAGGAGATGACCAGATACAGACACAGGCTAGGGTCGTAAAGCTAATTACCTCTCTTGATCACTCAAGCCACATGGAGTTGAGAATCAATCACCGGTAATATTGCTATTGCAGTGTGTTTGTTATAGAGCTAGCAGTAAATATGGAAGTTTAAAGATATGGCAGCAGGAGACAATTACCAAAAATATTTCACAGCAAAGTCAGTTCAGTAGCTTTAGCTGAACACTGTGCAGAGCTCGCCAAAAAATAACTTGCAGCTTATTTAGCTGCCTGCGGCAGTGATAGGATCAGGAAAACACCGCCAACCTTCTACAGGTAGCTCTAGGTGAACACTGTGCAGAGCTCGCCAAAAAATAACTTGTAGATTATTTAGCTGCCTGCGGTAGTGATAGGATCAGAAAAACACCACCAACCTTCTACAGGTAGCTTTAGCTGAGCACTGTGCAGAGCTCGCAAAAAATAACTTGTAGGTTTAGCTGAACACTGTGAGGAGGACGCACTACACTAACTTGTAGCTTTAGCTGAACACTGTGCAGAGGTCGCACTACACTAACTTGTAGTTTTAGCTGAACACTGTGAGGAGGACGCACTACACCAACTTGTAGCTTTAGCTGAACACTGTGCAGAGGTCGCACTACACTAACTTGTAGTCTTAGCTGTACACTGTGAGGAGGACGCACTAAACTAACTTGTAGCTTTAGCTGAACATTGTGCAGAGGTTGCCCTACACTAACTTGTAGTTTTAGCTGAACACTGTGAGGAGGACGCACTACACTAACTTGTAGCTTTAGCTGAACACTGTGCAGAGGTCGCACTACACTAACTTGTAGTCTTAGCTGTACACTGTGAGGAGGACGCACTAAACTAACTTGTGCTTTAGCTGAACATTGTGCAGAGGTTGCCCTACACTAACTTGTAGTTTTAGCTGAACGCTGTGAGGAGGATGCACTACACTAACTTGTAGCTTTAGCTGAACACTGTGCAGAGGTCGCCCTACACTAACTTGTAGTCTTAGCTGTACACTGTGAGGAGGACACACTAAACTAACTTGTAGCTTTAGCTGAACATTGTGCAGAGGTCGCCCTACACTAACTTGTAGTTTTTGCTAAACACTGTGAGGAGGACACACTACGCCAACTTGTAGCTTTAGCTGAACACTGTGAGGAGGATGCACTACCCTATCTTGTACCTTTAGCTGAACACTGTGCAGGGGTCAAACTAAACTAACTTGTAGCTTTAGCTGAACACTGTGAGGAGGACGCACTACCCTAACTTGTAGCTTTAGCTGAACACTGTGCAGAGGTCTCACTACACTAACTTGTAGTTTTAGCTGAACACTGTGAGGAGGACGCACTACACTAACTTGTAGCTTTAGCTGAACACTGTGCAGAGGTCGCCCTACACTAACTTGTAGTCTTAGCTGTACACTGTGAGGAGGACGCACTAAACTAACTTGTAGCTTTAGCTGAACATTGTGCAGAGGTCGCCCTACACTAACTTGTAGTTTTTGCTGAACAGTGTGAGGAGGACACACTACCCTATCTTGTACCTTTAGCTGAACACTGTGCAGAGGTCAAACTAAACTAACTTGTAGCTTTAGCTGAACACTGTGAGGAGGACGCACTACCCTAACTTGTAGCTTTAGCTGAACACTGTGCAGAGGTCTCACTACACTAACTTGTAGTTTTAGCTGAACACTGTGAGGAGGACGCACTACACTAACTTGTAGCTTTAGCTGAACACTGTGCTGAGGTCGCACTACACTAACTTGTAGTTTTCGCTGAACACTGTGAGGAGGACACACTACACCAACTTGTAGCTTTAGCTGAACACTGTGAGGAGGACGCACTACCCTAACTTGTAGCTTTAGCTGAACACTGTGCAGAGGTCACACTAAACTAACTTGTAGCTTTAGCTGAACACTGTGAGGAGGACGCACTACACTAAGTTGTAGCTTTAGCTAAACACTGTGCAGAGGTCTCACTACACTAACTTGTAGTTTTAGCTGAACACTGTGAGGAGGACGCACTACACTAACTGTAAATAGTCTAGCTGCCTGACTGTGGTACTAATAGGATCAAAAGAACACCAGCAATTTTCTTCAGGTAGCTGTAAATACTGTAACAAGACAAGCCTGCCTGTCAGTAGGAAGATAACAGGAACGGATCTAGCTAAACTGAATACAGTGTATATATATATATATGCAACACCTGGGATGCATATATATATATATATACACAATACACTGTAAGTGCAGCTAACTCACTGACTGTCCTGCCTAATCTAGCTAACTCAAATGAAATGACACTGTCTCTCTCTCTCTCTAAGCACGCCGGAACACACTACACAGAGCCGCCATGCAGGCGGCCTTATATAGTGTGGGGTGTGTTCTAAACCCCCTGAGCCATAATTGGCCAAAGCCACCCTGGCTTTGGCCAATTACAGCTCTCTCTACCGACGGTGCTTTGATTGGCCAAGCATGCGGGTCATAGTGCATGCTTGGCCAATCATCAGCCAGCAATGCACTGCGATGCCGCAGTGAATTATGGGCCATGACGCGCCACACGAATTTGGCACTAACGGCCCATATCGTTCGCAATTCGACGAGCGATCGAACAGCCGATGTTCGAGTCGAACATGGGTTCGACTTGAACACGAAGCTCATCCCTAATAGGCACTGATAAGCACTGCTAGGTGGCACTGATAGGCACTGATGAGGCTGCACTGATGGGCACTGACATGTTGCCCTGATTGGCACTAATGAGGCTGCACTGATAGGCTGCACTGATAAGGCTGCTCTGATGGGCACTGATGAGGCTGCACTGATGGGTACTGATATGCTGCACTGATGGGTACTGATGTGCTGCACTGATGGGGATAAATTGATGGGCACTGATAACCACTGATAGATGGCACTGATGGCCACTGATTTGGCTGCACTGATGGGCAGTGATGAGGCTGCACTGATGGGTACTGCTATGCAGCACTGATGGGCACTGATGACACTGTACTAATGGGCACTGATGAGGCTGCGCCGAGAGGCACTGATAGACTGCACAGATAAGGCTGCGCTGATGGGTACTGATTTGTTTTATGTTAATAATGTTAAAGCTGTTGTTGTTAATTGTTTTTGTAACTTAATTCTGCATAAAAAAATTAACAGTCTCATTTCATGAGATAATTTACAACGGTGTGTTTAGGGCCGGAATTAGGGGTGGGCAGTGTAGGGGTTGGGTGGGGCAACTGGTAGCGAGTAACTCTACGCTGAGATGTGTTTATCTATGTTGCCATAACAACGGGGCGGGACCTTCCTCCGTCGCCGCCTGCTGTTATAGCAACTTTAGAAACAATCGGCGCTACGGCCGCCGGTGAATCACGCATGTGCGAGATCGAGAGGCTTATCCAGGAAGAGATATCGATTGGGCTTCACATGCCCACAATCATGATGGCAACGGCCACAACAGGAGGGAGAAAATTGTAAGTAGTAAATTTATATTTTAGAAAGATCCACAATTAACCTTGTATAATTGTTTTTTATTTTAAAAATGAATGATGCACGGATCAATAAATTTGGACGGAACTCCACTTTAAGGCGTCAGCATACCAAGACATTTTGGTCAATTTCATGCTTCCAACTTTGTGGGAACAGTTTGGGGATGGCCCCTTCCTGTTCCAACATGACTGCGCACCAGTGCACAAAGCAAGGTCCATAAAGACATGGATGAGCGAGTTTGGGGTGGAGGAACATGGCTGGCCTGCATAGAGTCCGGACCTCTACCCGATAGAACACCTTTGGGATGAATTAGAGCGGAGACTGCGAGCCAGTCCTTCTTGTCCACATCAGTGCCTTCCTCCTGCACTTCTGGAAGAATGGTCAAACATTCCCACAGACACACTCCTAAACCTTGTAGACAGCCTTCCCAGAAGAGTTGAAGCTGTTATAGCTGCAAAGGGTGGGCCAACTCAATATTGAACCTTACCGATCAAGACTGGGGTGCCATTAAAGTTCATGTGCGTGTAAAGGTGTCCCAATACTTTTGGTAATAGTGTGTGTATGTATATATATATATATATATATATATATATATATATATATATCAAGAAATGGAAAGTATCACCTTTCACATCTCCTATACAATGCCCCATAAAAGTTACTTTTGACAAAAAAAAAACTTCAGGAAACTCTTGAATAGAACACTTTTCCTGTATAGTGTTTTCATGTGGGCTCCTTTCTAGATGTGTGCGCAGTTCAAAAAAGGGTGTGGGCATTTTGTATTTCTCTCCATTAGAATTTTTTTTTCAGTCTTTAAAATAAACAGAGCAGAGACATCTGGGGATGGTTGTAGATATGTAAACCATGGACAGGAAATGTTACTCTGGCAGAGAGTACATTTTTGCATTAAAGCAGTTGAATCATGTGAGTGTTTCCAAGTGTGAGGGGAGTGTTCACCTCTGGAGGTTGGCAGCGATTACCAAGTTCTAAACTTGTGTTCCGTGTTCATCTCATGGATCCTGCCGAATACGATAATCTATGTACTGCTAAATAACAAGACAAGGCTGTCACTGAGTAAGTAATATTGTTACTTTTTGTGCATGACATCACAACTGTTATTGATATTGGATAGCCAGATTTTGAAAGCATTTTTGTAAAACTAAATATATGCAGGTTTATAGCAACTGATCTTAAATCATTTAGCATTGTTCCAGCTACTTCAAATTGATGGAATGTGAATTTTGATTGGTTGCTATGGGTTATTTCGCTATTCACATTATGCTTGTTTTTAGGGTTGCCAACCGCCAGTAAATATCAGGGGCTGATAATTTCATGCTGTGTTGACTTTTTAAGTGTAAATCAAGCAAATTAATTTGTTATAAGTATTGTCAGTGTTTCCATATTATGTTTATACTGTTCAAATATTCACTGTGTGTTAGTTTTCAATAGGAGTTCTGTAATTTCTCAGGTTGCCAGTAAAAAAATGTGCTCTGCCAGTAAATTTACAATGTTTTGTCAGTAAAAAAATGCTGCGGGAGTTTGGCAACCCTGCTTGTTTTGTACATCGACTTAAAATAGGTATGTCAGGTTATCAACAGTCACAGATATTATACACTGTTTTATACCAGGACGTTAACTGCTTGTCTGCATTAAATATTGTTCCAGCATAATGGATACTGTACAGAAATCTTGCTTGTCATAATGGAGTATACTTAAAGAGACACTGTCACTTGTCCATTCAGGGCAAACTGACAGTGTCTCTATAAAGTCCACCCCTGAACCCTCTGATAATAACCCCTCCAGTTATCCCCTGCTTCTCCTTCCATCATAGCTAGCTCAAAATACCTGGTGATTCCAGCTATGGGGTCTCCTCCCATCATAGAGTGCTTGGACTCGGTGGCCAATTGGTAGTTCCGAGCAAAGTCACATGGCGAAGGGGTGATGCCACCACTTTCTCTTGGACATCAGGTATTTTGTGGGTGATTACTGTAAAGACGAGATTTAATTGAAAAAAAAAATGGGTCAAATGAAATTAGAAAAGTTCCCTAGGCTGATGTTAAAGGGTTAGTTCACCTTTACCAAAGAACTGCCTATGCAGGTAAGGGGTGTATGTAAAGAAAAACAAGCTGTGCAGCTGTGACTAAAGTTTAATAATGTACTCGCTATAGGAGTAGGCCATTTACTTAGCTCCCAAAGCTGGACAAAAATACTCCAAGAGTTGGCAACATTCCATCCTGCCTTGTTTCTTGGACATTGCTAAAACACTCTCTGCCGAATCAAATCCCCTTGTCTGTGCTCTTTCTTCCCTGTCACAGTAGCTCTGAGCTCAGTGATGTTGCGATGAAGAAGATAGTGGACGACACATGTGCAGAGCTTAGAGATCTTGATCCTGTGATGATGAGGGTAAGTAATTACGTCTGGGAGTGTCTTAGCAACGTCTGGGAGTTTTCTGGCCAAGCTTTGGCAAGTACGTAAATGGCCTGCACCTGTATAGCATGGGCATTATCCAACTTTAGTCGAATGTGCTCAGTTTGTTTTTGACTAAGGGCACCCTTACCTGCATAAGCAGTTATTACATAAAGGTGAACTAACCATTTAAAGCAGAACTAAAGTCACAATACTTACTTCCTCTCCAATGTTCCACCTTTTTGAGGGGTCCCTTGCCAGCATCTTCTTCCTGGCTTCTTCTGGAAGCCAGTCTTCAGCCATATTGATTTACCAGCATGGGATGAAGTAAGTCTTGCACATGCGCAGAAATCAGTCATCCCACCACGCAGCGAATGTGCAGGCAAAGTTAACTGTGCTGCACACGCCCAACTCACTGTTCATGTTACCAAAGACTGCCAGCAGGCAGGAAGGTTTATTTTATTGCAGAAGACACATTGCCTGGCTTTTCTGCAATAATCAGCCTGCCTGCTTGTAGGTAGTGATGAGTTGAACGTACCTGGGTTCAGTTCGAGGCAGGTTAAGCAAACATTACTAAAGTTTGTGTGCTGAATCTATACCCCATTGATGTCAATCGAAGCTGAATGTTAGAAAACAGCAATGGCCTTTTTTCTAGGCTAAGGCCAGCCATAGACGAATCCAGCAGGAACCGGCTGAGATTTTAACCGTGTATGGGCAGGCTGAATGTACCAAGTTGATCGATCGACCAACTTGGGTACAACCAGCCTGCCAGTTTTACTTGTGATTATCGCTGCTATCGACTGCTATAGCCGCCAGCAATAATCACTGTCTTCTCCTGGCAGGGACAGCTTCCCTGCCTGCACCCACCAGGAGAACACAATGTCTCAGCAGGAGGGATTCCCCTGTCAGCGCTGTCTGTGTTGATGGGGGAATTGTGTGAATTGCATGGGTTGCAGGAGGGAAAATTTTGTATTGTCTGTGGCCTGCCTTAGAGACAAGGGATTTTCAAACAAATGGCATAAGGGATGGCTGGGCACTGACCTGGGGGACATGTACCACAGCAAAACATTTTTGTAAAAACCCTGTTTGACTGGGAGTAGCGATTTTAGTAATGCTTACATTTAAACATTAAAAATTAAAAATTAATTTAACCACTTCATTACCCGGCTATAGTAAAATGACGTATGCAGGAGGGATCTCCCATCTTGGGTGGGCATTATATGACGTCCTGGGCTTCCCGGCCGTCTAGGGGGCTTGCGCGCTCCCGCCCCATTGTTCGGGACCGATCTGCCGGCCGGCTGCGTCTGCCCGTTAACACAGCAGAACCATGGATCTGTGTGTGTAAACACACAGATCCACATCCTGTCAGGTGAGAGGAGACCGAAGGTGTGTTCCCAGTACAGAGGAACACCAATCGTTCTCCTCCCCTTGTGAATCCCCTCCCCCTACAGTTAGAATCACTCCCTAGGAAGCATAATTAACCCCTCAATCACCCCCTAGCGTTAACCCCCTTCCCTGCCAATCACATTTACACAGTAATCAGTGCATTTTATAGCACTGATCGCTGTATAAATGTGAATGGTTCCAAAAATGTGTCAAAAGTGTTCCAATATGTTCGTCCCAATGTCACAGTCACGAAAAAAAACGCAGATCGCCGCCATTACTAGTAAAAAAAAAAAAAATAAATAAAAATGCCATAAATCTATCCCGTATTTTGTAGATGCTATAACTTTTGCGCAAACCAATCAATATACGCTTATTGCGTTTTTTTAACCAAAAATATAATATAAGATAAAAATAAAATAAAAATACATATCGGCCTAAACTGAGGAATTTTTTTTTCTTTTAATTGGGATATTTATTATAGCAAAAAATAAAAAATATTGTGTTTTTTTCAAAATTGTCGCTCTTCTTTTGTTTATAGCCCAAAAATAAAAACCGCAGAGGTGATCAAATACCACCAAAATAAAGCTCTATTTGTGGGGAAAAAAAACATAAAAATTTCATTTGGGTACAGTGTTGCATGACCACTCAATTGTCATTCAAAGTGCGACAGTGCTGAAAACTAAAAATTGGTCTGGGCAGGAAGGGGGTGAAAATGCCCTGTATTGAAGCAGTTAAATAACATGCCTGGGGGATGCCCTGACCCTGCCTGTGAAGTGGTACATCTGTGTAATGTATATAATGAACCTACTGCAGCAAAGCTGACTTTACAAAGTTAAGTTGCAAGCAAAAAGACAGCTCCCAGACACTTTGTTCTGTTTGTAAGGAAAGTGGCCAGGGATTCTATTGATTTATCCCCCATCGTAGATGAGGGTCTCATATACAGCAGATATTAATGAGGGGCCCTTCACAAAAAAAAATTAAAAATTATAGGGGTTTCCCCCTTATTCATATCAGGGCTGGTATGGATTTTTAAGGGGACCCCACAAAAACTATGAAGTGTAAATAAGGACAGAGACAGTTTTTGACATGTCCTTTAACAACAACACCCCCCCCCCCCCCAAAAGTGATGTACATTATTAACACTCTTGTCATCCAGCAAAGTAGATCCACATCCATCATGATGCCCAATGCCTGGCTAAAGAAATAAAGCTGCCGAGCGCTGACACACGATGGCAGACCCAACGACACGTTGAAGACAGTTGATGTAATCTAAGGGGCGGAATTGATTGACCATATATGAACATGACAGTCAACCAATGACAGGGGGAATATGTTGTGTATAATGGCTGTAGTAATACTGCTATTATACATGACGATTGGCTCCCGCCCAAAAGGAAAATGATGGGTGTCCAACCGAACAGCCAAACAATCTAGGTTAAATTTGAAGTCTAAACTCTTCCCTACTTGTAAGTTTTGTCATTTTGCCTTTAGCTCTGCTTTAAAACTTTGTGAATGGAGCCTATTGTGTCTTTAAAATATATATCCAATTAGTCACACCTTTCTGGCACATTTAATAAAAGTCATTAAAGTTATACATTTTGCTAACAGTACTTCTGCATCTTCTTAACTTAGTTTATACAGCCTCAAGAACATGTTGGTTGTTTAATACGTGAGAAAGAAAAGACTGCAGCATGTTTTTTCTGTGTGCTATTAAAGGTAGATGAATATAGAAAGTCCTTTTGGCAATACGCAACACTAGCACGGCCGGATTTACAATTCAGGAGCCTATAGGCACAGAATTCTGAAGCTCAGACCCCCCCCCCCCCCCAAAAAAAGACAGTAAATCCGATTTTTTTTTTCTTGATAAATTACTGCAAAGGTCTTTGAAACGCAAAATTTTAGTAAGATACACACTAAAGTGAATTTTAGGGCAAACAAACACAATAAACTACCCAAATGTTTGGTAAAATATAAAAGATGAGGTTGCACCAAGTAAATAGATTCCCAACATGTCAAACCTTAAATTGTGTGCGCCTGTGAAATGGCAACATACTTCAGTACCCTATATTTTCTATAGGCAAAGCTTCAAAAGCCTCCTATAGGTAATCCGTTTAGTGTTACGCAGAAGGTCTTGTGCCAGAATTATTGCTATCACTCTGGCATGTGCGGCAATTTGTAACATGTCTATTGCAATCACCATTTTCACACGTAGATGCCCTAAGGTTCCTGCATTTACGTTTGTACGTGCGTGTATGTAATGGAGGGCCTCAAAAAAATTTGGGGGAATTTTATGTGCTTGAATGTAACATTATTTTTTTCCAAAAAAGTCCCCTATGTGATGATTTTTTAGGCAACAGGCTCTCTTTAATGAGTATAAATAAAAAAGTCAGTGCTACTACTCATACAGAGATCCCAGGTGCTCGATCCACAGTCGCTGGCTGAGTAGGGAAATGAGGAAAAGGTGATTGCTCTTAAAAAGTGTAATATTTATTGACAAGCCACGGTGACCAAACGCAATGGGGAACAGTTGACGCGTTTCAGCCTATAAGGCCTTAGTCATAACCACCATGACTAAGGCCTTATAGGCCGAAACGCGTCAACTGTTCTTATTTGCGTTTGGTCAATGTGGCTTGTCAATAAATATTACACTTTTTAAGAGCAATCACCGGAATGCGGTTCATCTTTTCCTCATCTCTTTAATGAGTCATGCAGAGTCTAAAAGATCCTTCATGTCTCCTCTGGGCAATGCACATCGCAAAGTGATGGGGTGAGCCAGAATGACGTCATACACGTTGCTTTCTGGGTCACAGCAAGAATGGATTGAGAGCGGATGTGTGTTCGCTGTTCTCCCTCCCCTCCACCTGCCGGCACCCGCCATGATGATCCTGGGACAGCAGGTAGGCAAGTGGAGCCCGGAATATATGGCAGGGGCGCTGGTACCGGGGCTGTGTGAAAACAATATGATGGCAGCCGCCAGAATGCCTCCACCAGACAGGCAGGAGTCTGCCTGTCAGTTTTACACACAGTCTAGGTGGCTACAGCCACCGGATTGGGTGTGAAACCCCCTGCTGTCAGGTCCATACGACCTACGGACCTGGCAGCGAAAGGGTTAAAAAAAAAAAAAAAAAAAAAAACCTCGTACAGATGGGCGCTCCTCTATATTCTCAAACGTACAAAAGCTTGCTCAGGCCTATCACATCAAAACCGGTAAGAAATACTTTTTGGACAATTTATTATTTACCTTCCTGTCTTATGCCCCGTACACACGGTCAGATTTTCAGACGGAAAATGTGTGATAGGACCTTGTTGTCGGAAATTCCGACCGTGTGTAGGCTCCATCACACACTTTCCATCGGATTTTCCGACACACAAAGTTTGAGAGCAGGCTATAAAATTTTCCGACAACAAAATCCAATCGCGTCAATTCCGACCGTGTGTGGCCTGTTCCGACGCACAAAGTGCCACGCATGCTCAGAAGAAATTCCGACACGGAACAGCTCGGTCTGGTGTCAGAAATAAGCTTTGTGCGAAAGTCAGGATTGAGAACCTCAGCAAGTTATCTTTATAATGACAATGCAGTTAAAGTATGAGGGGTATTCAGTCACGGAATCATGTTATAGTAATTACGATTATTCATTTTGTTAATTATGACATAAGTGGACATAGTACACAGATCAATATGATTTTGTATAATTACTTTTAATGATATTTATTAAATATGAATGTTTTTATTTGCTGTGCGATATTTGCTTTATTGTGATGCCACAAGATATTTCTTGAGAATTCATTTTCTGTGTAATAGGTTGCTCAATCCAAAGTTCAAGCTTTAAACACCTAAGCAGGAAAATTAAGCTGTGTATTATTTTTTAACCTAAAATCTCCACTTGCAGCTAAACCATAAGCAAAACTAAAATCGTATCATTTGTCAAAATGTGGGTGTGGTGACAGAATTCATGAACACCATATAAAGGAAAAGTATATTGAACAGTATTAAAATTTCAGTGCACCTTTGGTGCAATTACATTTATATTGGAACCCACCGCTGACCGTCCCAAACTTATACTCACCTGTCCCCAATCCATTGAGATATTACTCATTATTTAAATCAGTGATTCTCAAACAGGTGTGCAGGTGTACCGTGGAAGTCTTGCAAAATATTTCGGGGAGCCATCAGCAAAGACTGTAACAGTGGTCAGACCCACGGGCCAGGGTGGTAGGACATGATGGCAGTCCCGCTGGAAGTGGATCAACAGGAGGAAGTGATGCAACGTGTTTGAGAGCATGCGTGGTAGTCTATATAGAGGCCGAAACACTCCTTTCTCAAGCTCCCTGAGAGCGCGAGCCCTGTGCCAACTTCAACAGGACCACGAAAGCACCTTCTATTTATGATGGGCCTGTATACTTCCTCCCTCATGTGAGTGGATATCTGTTGATTCTTTTAATAAATGTTGTGAGATACTACACTTAGACTTACAGGCGCCTATCCCCTTTTCTCTTTTGTCTAAACTACAGTGTTAACTTAGGAGTCTCCTTCAACACTTGGACCGGCAGCCCAGGTGGATTCTCTCTTTTTTTGCCTCTTATGAAGTCTTAAGAATTGGTTAAAAAATAGACTTTAGCCACAATAAACTGCCACACATCCATTGGCACAGTGCCTTTTTCTCCTATGTATTTGCTCTAATTACAATAATAGTCTAAGTTTGTTCAAAAATGTTTAAATCGTTTCAGATGTGGCGTGAAAATTTTTAGATCCTTTTGGTGCGCTGCAAGACAAAAAAGTTTGAGAAACATTGATTTGAATTGATCAACTAGGGTACATTCAGCCTACTCATACATGAGTCGAACCGTGTATGGTTGGCTTAAAGCGGAGGGATATTCCGCTTTAAGGCCTCCAGACCTGCCCCTGTTTGTGAAATGGCACTTTTGGGAGGGGGGTTGGAGCAGGCACCTGATTTTGACAGGTATTTGCTGCCACTTCTGCTCTGACTGCTTAGGCGATCGAAAGCGGAAGTTATCCACCCCCTTCCTCCCTGCAGTCTTCTGGGACATGTCACAGATCCCTGAAGACTGCAGGACCATTCACAATGGGCAGTGCAGTGCAGCTCATGCACAGTGGGCACCCAGCTCTGATGCCACAAGCTGTCACAGACGGGTACCCACAGTTAATATGTAGGCACCAGGGACAGATGACAGAAGGGGAAAATGGCTGGGGTGAGCCCATCACTGAATCTTTGGACAGGTGAGTGGCTTTTTATTAAAAGTCAGCAGCTACAGTTTTTGTAGCTGCTGACTTTTAATTTTTACACAGGAGACTGGAGCTCCTCTTTAAGGCTTGTGTCTAAACTGCCACTCCTCTGAAAAGCTATCTGTATTTGGATAGATTCTCAGAGGTGTTTCACAGGCTGTCAGGAGGCAATGGGTTGGCTCCTTACCACCTGTTTTAACCCATTAATTGCCGCACCAACGTGCAGAGTGCTTGCCGCATTTTCTTTATGCGGTTGTGTAAGCCACCTTTAGCTTGCTTGCTGCCTGCTCAATGTGCCAGGAGGAATACATTTTGCTACAGGCACAAAGCAAAGCATCACAGCTGCGGAATGTGAGCACCCTTGTTCACTGCCTTTGCAGCTTAATGAGGGGGGTGGTTGGCTCAATTGTGCTTTAACACTTTTAACGCTCCCCTCCCCCACAATTGGTAGTCTGAATGAGCCCTTACACTTTATATACATATACTTGAATATTATTTTAGCCCGAATGTAATATTTGATATTACTTTTTACTTGCTTGCTGTTCAATTTTTTTTGGTGAGTGTCAAAAACATTTCCTGATTAAAGGGAAGTCTAAGCACAGCCTATGTACTACAGGGGTTCAACTCAAATGTAACACTTTTCAAGCGCTTTTTGCCCATTTTTGTTCAAAAGTAAAGTCCCTCTGCTAAAGAGGTCAAATTGGAGTCTCTGCTCGGAGACGACTCTTTAGCTAAAATATTGTACTCTAGCTATAAGCAATTTTTTATTAAAGGGGCTATGCATTAAGGTGAAAAAATCTTCTGACACTGACTGGCCCCCTAGCCCCCGTTTTACTCACCTGAGCCCTTTCGTTCCCTCAGCGGAGACACATTGTACCTCTCTGTCCGGGGTTCTCGGCTCTTGATTGGATAGATTAATAGCAGCGCAACCATTGGCTTCCGCTGCTGTCAATCAAATCCAATGACGCAGACGGCGGGGGGTGGGGCCCAGTCCGGCATTCTGTGCCTATGGACACAAATGCTGGACTCAGAAGCACGCCTGCAAGGTAACCCCCAGGGAGAGCACTTCTCCTAGGGGGTTTACCAATGGGAGGAGGAGCCGTAAGCGCCGTTGGGGGACTCCAGAAGAGAAGGATCGGGGCCACACTGTGCAAAACGAACTGCACAGTGGAGGTAAGTATGATATGTTTGTTATTTAAAAAAATAAATAAATAAAAACGAGGGTTTTCAACACCTTTAATAGGGTTCTTGTGCCTTGCAGAGAGGCTTGGGAGGCAGTGATCCCTCAGCTTGACAGGGATGACTAGGATGATATTTGGGAAATAAATTTCTCTAGGTATCATCTAGAGATTATCTTATTCAATACAAATTCCTACATCGGCTCTACCTCACTCCAGTCAGATTGGCTAGAATATATCCCACCCAGTAGCCGGGTTGTTGGTGGTGCACTTCACCCAGAGCAGATTTCCAACACATTTTTTGGGACTGTGTAATTATACAAGGATTTTGGCTGGAGGTTACTGAATGCATAGAGGAGGTCACTACACTATGTGTAAGGCCAGCTGTTGAAGTGTTGACGCCCTGGCCTTTAGGTGATGCGTACCCTTTAGACATTATTTTTTTACTACGCTAGAAAGCTGATAGTTCACTCCTGGAAAAAGTCTATTCCTCCTGCTGTCCCGGCCTGGGAGACACTCATTAATAGCGCTCCCCCTTTGTATAAAGCCACGAATGCTAGCAGGGACATACCCAATAAGTTTGATAAAGTTTGGAGAGGAAAGACAAATAGTTTGATGGCAGTGTCTGAATAAATTGGTATATTAGGATGCTCATGGCAGTCGCAGTGTCTTGCATATGTGAAATTTGGGTATTGAGTATATTTTGGTATTGGATATATTGAATATGGGTATTATGGGATTGTGTAATGTGTAAGGCCAGCTGTTGAAGTGTTGACGCCCTGGCCCTTAGGTGATGCGTACCCTTTAGACATTATTTTTTTACTACGCTAGAAAGCTGATAGTTCACTCCTGGAAAAAGTCTATTCCTCCTGCTGTCCCGGCCTGGGAGACACTCATTAATAGCGCTCCCCCTTTGTATAAAGCCACGAATGCTAGCAGGGACATACCCAATAAGTTTGATAAAGTTTGGAGAGGAAAGACAAATAGTTTGATGGCAGTGTCTGAATAAATTGGTATATTAGGATGCTCATGGCAGTCGCAGTGTCTTGCATATGTGAAATTTGGGTATTGAGTATATTTTGGTATTGGATATATTGAATATGGGTATTATGGGATTGTGTAATGAGCTACTCTGGATGTGAGTATCTGTGTACAATTTTTAGGGTCTGTTGTTCTTCAGTGCTGACATATGCAGTGAGATATGGGAGCCAGTCAATACCAAAATGTAAGGATTTAAATTTGTTACCTCTGTTCAGTGGGTTTACTGAGATTATAATTTTTATATCTGCCTTGGAAAAATACTAATGGCCCAGTGCTGAAGGCTTAAAGAGGAAGTAAACCCTGATGGGGTTTACTTCCTCCTTTTTCCCCTGCAAAGTAAAAGCATAATGGGCTAGTATGCCTCAAATACTAGCCCATTATGTGGTACTTACCTGCAAACGAAGCCTACGCTGTCCCGCTGGTAACCGCATCCATCTTTGCCCCTCTTCCTTTCCAGGGCCGCGGACTCCAGCTCTGTGACTGGCCAGAGTCGCGTAACGTCACTCCCGCGCATGCCCACGGGAGCCGTCAGTCACAGCACTTGCTAGTGAAGAAACAGCACAGAGGGCCGTTTCTTCACAGCGCATGCGCCACTGACATTATCAGTGCAGTGTACAGCAAATACCTCTTAAACGACACACGTTTAGGAGATATTTACAGTACCTATAGGTAAGCCTTTTTATAGGCTTACCTATAGGTGCAAGTGACACAGAGAGGTTTATAACCACTTTAATTGTTCTGTGTGTCAGGTGCTGCCTGGTTGCCAGGCTGTCTTTTAATGTTGGTATGTTTTCTTTGAATTGTTATTGGAAAACTTAATAAAAAAAGAATTAAAAAAATAAAAGTAAAGTCTTTAAAAATGAAAAAAAATGCTGTCCACACAGGGGTTTTCATCATTATACTGAACAAATTCAAATTAATGCTCTCAGCTTCCTGGCTAGTTTGCCTTTTCAGAGCTGCAGTTTGACGCCATACAGAGCCAAGCTCACAGGCTTTGGCCTGACTAGTTCAGGCACTTGCCACATGTCTGTTCACACACCCACACTGCTCATTTATCTCCAAGAGAAGCACCCTCCTCTGTCGGCTGGGTGGATCCCTGAACTATAGTCAGTACCCCTAACATGAGGCTTGCGTAGATCTACACAATCAGGGTGCTGGTTGTCATCATATCATAGACATAAGACTGCAGGCTTGGTGCCTCTATATCCCACCCAATACGCGACACAGTTTACAGGCCCCTGACTAGGATTTGCCAACCCTGTAGAACACTAAAAATCATTTTTTTCGGTATCTAAACTGTATCCTGAAGCCCCTTAACCTACACGGCTGAGAATCCTAGGTGACACACCAAATCCTTTTTACACTGTGAAAGTACATATGTGGTGCATGGTGGTGGGCATTGGTGCTCAGTGGGAGGTGAGGGAGCAATATTGATGTTCAAGGAGGGTGAGAGTGGTCATTGGTGCTAGGCATGGGGGTTGGAATAACAGTTGTGCTGAGCAGGTGGTTCAGGGAAGAATAGTGTCCTGCCAGGGATGGAGGGAGAAAAATAGTTTCCAGTGGGGAAGGGGGAGGTGACATTAGTCCACAGTAGGAGCTGAGGGAGAACAATAGTTAGTGGTGTCCAGTGGTGTGGGGAGGAATAATAGTACCCAGCAGAGAGAGAGAGGAACAATAGTGCCCAGCGTGGGATAAGGAAGAGTAATGTGCTCTGTGGAGGGATGGGGAGAAAAATAGTGGGGGATGGGCGTGGAACATAATGCTTAGTGGAGGTAAGGGGAACAATAATATCCTGTGGGAAGGAACAACAGTGCCCTGTCAAGGGTGGGGAAAAACACTAATGGGGATAAATATTGGTGACAGTAGAGAACACTTACCTTGCACAGAAGTCCCATGCTGATATTCTCTTTCCTTCTACTGCCAACAATATACAAATAACATTGGGCATTGAACCATCACACAGAGTATGCATAGAATTGAAGCTAGGGTGAACCAAGTGCTGCAGCTCTGGGCTCCAGGGCTCTAATCTGCGTAACATTGCCATTGTGTTAAAATCCTGGGAAAGTTCTTTGGAATCAGGGGAAGTCGGGTGATATGGTATATGTATTTATTGCATTATGTATTTATATTAACCTGAAAACATTCTCCTATTAAACTGCAAATACTATATTTTGCCTTTAAAGTGTATATCTACCCAAAAACAAATATGTAAAATATTACAGCTTTCCAATTAGATGTGGTAGCTGCATTTGTTTTTTCCAGGCTTTTTTGCTATATCTCTTACTTTACTTTGGATGGGGTCCTGATTTTAACCACAGAATACCCCTCCTCCTCTCATGTCCATAACATGAAGGTAAATGCTAAAATAAAGATAATAATAAAAATAGTCTGAATATTGCAAAAGCAACAGTGTATATCTACTCGGTATTACATGTTCACTTACTGTATATTATGGCTATAGGCTTTTGTTGTTGTTTCCAGCCTGAACATGAATATAATACTTTCACACTGCTAAGCCAACAAAAACAGACACATCTGGCAGGCAAAAAAGTACTACAGGTTAAATTCCATAGTGGGGTTTGGCAAGCTTAGCCTGTATTGTTCACAAATAAATTTCTTTCCCTAAAACATATCTGTTTTTAAAAAGTTAAACATGTAAAAGGAAAAGGTTGTACGCTGAAAACCTTGTATACAGTGCCTTGAAAAAGTATTCATACCCCTTGAAATTTTCCACATTTTGTCATGTTACAACCAAAAACGTAAATGTATTTTATTGGGATTTTATGCGGTAGACCAACACAAAGTGGCACACAATTGTCAAGTGGAAGGAAAATGATAAATGGTTTTCAATTTTTTTTACAAATAAATATGTGAAAAGCATTGCTTGCATTTTTATTCAGCCCCCTTTACTCTGATACCCCTAAAACCCTATAATCTAGTGGAACCAATTGCCTTCAGAAGTCATATAATTAGTAAATAGAATCTACCTATCCCAAGCTTTGATCAGCTGACATAGCACCTAAACTGACATTCCAGGCAAGGAGACCATTAATCAGAGAAGCAGCCAAGAGGCTCATGGTAACTCTGGAGGAGCTACAGAGATCTACAGCTCAGGTGGGATAATCTGTGCACAGGACAACTATTAGTTGTGTAATCCACAAATCTGGCCTTATGGAAGAGTGGAAAGAAGAAAGGAATTGTTAAAAGAAAGCCATTAGTCCCGTTTGCAGTTTGTGAGAAGCCATGTGGGGGACACAGCAAACATGTGGAAGAAGGTGCTCTGGTCAGACGAGACCAAAATGTAACTTTTTTGCCTAAAAGCAAAACGCTATATGTGTCAGAAAACTAGCACTCCACATCACCCTGAATACACAATCCCCACCGTGAAACATGTTGGTGGCAGTATCATGTTGTGGGGATGCTTTTCTTCAGCAGGGTCAGGGAAGCTGGTCAGACTTGATGAAAAGATGGATGGTGCCAGATACAGCCAAATACATACTCTAAAAACTGTTATGCCCGTACACACGATCGGACCTTCCGCCAACAAAACCGTGGCTTTTTGTTCGAAGGATGTTGGCTCAAACTTGTCTTGCATACACACGGTCACACAAATGTTGGCCAACAATTACGAATGCGGGAATGTGGTAACGTACAAGACGTACTACGAGCCGAGAAAAAGGAAGTTCAATAGCCAGTGCGGCTCCTTCTGCTTGATTCCGTGCATGCGTGAACTTTTGTGAGTCGGACTTGTGTACACACAATCGGAAATTCCAACAACAAAGTTTTGTTGGGGGAAAATTTGAGAACCTGCTAGCCAACATTTGTTGGCGGAAAGTCTGACAACAGATGTTCAATGGAGCATACACACGGTCGGACTTTCAGCCAACAAGCTCACATCCAACATTTGTTGTCAGAAAATCAGATCGTGTGTACGGGGCATAAGAGTCTGCAAATGACTTAAGACTGGGGTGGAGGTTCACCTTCCAGCAGGACAACTACCCTAAATATACAGCCAGAGCTACAATGGAATGGTTTAGATCAAAGCATATTCATGTGTTAGAATGGCCCAGTCACAGTCCAGACCAAAATCCAATTGAGAATCTGTGGCAGGATTTGAAAATTGTTGTTCACAGACGCTCTCCAGCCAATCTGACAAAGCTTGAGCTATTTTGCAAAGAAGAATAGGCTAAAATGTCACTCTCTAGATGTGCAAAGCTGGTAGAGACATACTCAAAAAGACTTGCAGCTGTAATTGCAGCGAAAGGTGGTTCTACAAAGTATTGATTTAGGGGGGCTAAATACAAATGCACGCCACACTTTTCAGATATTTATTTTAAAAACCATTTAGCATTTCCCTTCCACTTCACAATTATGTGCCACTTTGTGTTGGTCTATCACATAAAATCCCAATAAAATACATTTACACTTTCGGTTGTAACATGAGAAAATGTGGGAAATGTCAAGGGGTATGAATACTTTTTTAAGGCACTATATATGTGAACTAGTTTGCCCAAACCAAAACTGAACCAGGATCAGATTTACATATACCCATCTATATGTGAGCCTTGACCAATATAACAGATGATTCTATTCACCCCCTTTTTCTTCCTGGGCCTTGAACTAGTAAAAGATTCTTTGGACCTCTTAATTCAATTCTGGAAATATAGACTCTCCACTTTCTAAGCCCTCATGCACACAGGCTGTTAAAAAAACGTTATGAAAATGCCAGTATCTTTGCAGTGATTTTTTAAAACTTTTTTCAGCTTTTTTCAGCGTTTTTGCAATAGCGTTTTTTTGCGTTTTTGAGCGTTTGTCCGCGTTAGCGTTTTTGAGCGTTTTTTTTTTTTCAAATTTTTTTTTTTTTTTTTTTTTTTTCAATGGATCAAAAACGCTAACGTTGGTGAATGACTTTTTTGAGCGTTTTTCAGCGTTAGAGCGTTTTTACAGCTGAAAAACGTCTTTCAGAACCCACTGGTCCTGGGGTTTTTTTACAGCTTAAAAACGCCTATGCCACTTGCAGCTCAAAAACGCCTAGGTGGGCATGAAGCCATAGACTAACATAGACAGGCCTTTTTAAGCTGCAAAAAAAGCTCAAAAAAGCAGCTGTGAAAACGTCCGTGTGCATGAGGACTTATTCTTTACTGAATGTAAAAGGTGAATGTTATTCATTGCAATTTGCTAATAAAATGACTGACAATGACATAGGAAATTATGGCAAGATTCCCCACACAACTGTCATGCACTGTCAGGTCCATGGTAACTCTGGAGGAGCTGCAGATATCCACAGCTCAGGTGGGAGAATCTGTTCACAGGACAACTATTAGTCGTGTCCTCCACAAATCTGGCCTTTTTGGAAGATTGGAAAGAAGAAAGCCATTGTTAAAAGAGAGCGATAAGAAGTCCCGTTTGCAGTTTGCGAGAAGCAATGTGGGGGACACAGCAATCACGTGGAAGAAGGTGCTCTGATCAGACGAGACCAAAATTTAACTTTTTTGCCTAAAAGCAAAACGCTATGTGTGGCAGAAAACTAACACTGCACATCACCCTGAATACGCTATCCCCATAGTGAAACATGGTGGTGACAGCATCATGTTGTGGGGATGCTTTTCTTCAGCAGAGACAGGGAAGCTGGTCAGAGTCTACTCTAAAAACTGTTATGCCCCGTACACACGGTCGGACATTGATCGGACATTCCGACAACAAAGTCCATGGATTTTTTCCGACGGATGTTGGCTCAAACTTGTTTTGCATACACACGGTCACACAACGTTATCGGAAAATCCGATCGTTCTGAACGCGGTGACGTAAAGCACGTACGTCGGGACTATAAACGGGGCAGTAGCCAATAGCTTTCGTCTCTTAATTTATTCTGAGCATGCGTGGCACTTTGTCCGTCGGATTTGTGTACACACGATCGGAATTTCCGACAACGGATTTTGTTGTTGGAAAATTTTATAGCCTGCTCTCAAACTTTGTGTGTCGGAAATTCCGATGGAAAATGTGTGATGGAGCCCACACATGGTCGGAATTTCCGACAACAAGGTCCCATCACACATTTTCCGTCAGAAAATCCGACTGTGTGTACAGGGCATTAGAGTCTGCAAAAGACTTGAGACTTGTAACATGAGAAAATGTGGAAAATTCCAAGGGGTATGAATACTTTTTCAAGGTACTGTATGTTTACATAGTATATATGTGAACTAGTTTGCCCAAACCAAAACTGAACCAGGATCAGATTTACATATACCCACCTATATTTGAGTCTTGACTAATATAACAGATGAATCTATTCATCCCCCTTTTCTTCCTGGGCCTTGAACTAGTAAAAAATTCTTTGGACCTCTTAATTCGATTCTGGAAATACAGACTCTCCACCTTCTTATTCTTCACTGAATGTAAAAGGTGAATGTTATTCATTGCAATTTCCTAATGAAATGACTGACAGTGACATAGGAAATTATGAGGCAAGTTTCCCCACCCAACTGTCATGCACTATGACATCATTGCCCAATACATTTTAACATAAATAACAAAATTCTATATTTTTTGTTTTGTTGCAGTCACAAAAACATTTTAAATATCAGATGCGATACCTCTACAGGGACCACTGGTAACAGCTGGTTCTTCCCTAATAGTACAGAGGCTGCCCACCACCACAAGCACCAGTCCATGCGCTCTGATAACTCAGTCTAGGGGATGTCTATTTTGAAATCTATTGCTTGAGGAAAGAGTTTAATAAAATACGTGTTTGTGATTGTTAATCATCAATCTTCTATCTTTAGGTACTGCTAAAAATGTCACTGGTGTGTATATTATTTAAATCCCTACCGAAATGTTGCTGCAGAACAGCTGATGGTGGTTATGTCATCTGCTGGCATCCGAAGCCGCCTGCCATTCTCTTCCTGTATTTTATGCAGTTAGCTGATGCCATAGCAACTTGTAAACAACAGGAAACACAGAAGCAGTAAACACAGATACAGCGAACACCCAGCAGCAAGTCCTTCATCCATAAATGGCGCCTAACTCCGCCTGGTATTCAGTCATATACGGTTTTGAAATACACAATGCCAGAAGCAGAGGATGCCCGTTGACTTCTGGGATAGATGACCCTGATATCCCAGGGGTCAATGGGACACCATTGGATGGTGTAAATTTCCATGCTGACAGGGCTGGAAGTGGCAGGAATTTCTAAAAAAAAGGACTTATAAATTAAAAAAAAAAACAAACCATTTCCAAACATTGAAGCCAAAGGCATTAGCCACTAATGGGGATATGCTTGTTAGGTAGAATGGAGCTCTGCTTTAAACAGGAGAGGGGTTAGGGCATGGGATACTCCAAAACGCTGCATAGTAAACAAGACAACACTTTTCCCTAAGCTCACGCTCCAGGATTTTGCTGGAATGGAAAGGAATAGACAGTACTCTGGGACCCCTCTTAGTCCATACGTATATCGCAAAAGCATACGGTCATCAGGAATCAACTCAAGGTCATTACTCACAAGTCCCCAGGACAGCTGCACACCTTCCCCCTCCAGTGGGGGAGACAATCATTCTCCAGACCTGATCACTATGGTGAAGTAGTACCAATACGGATGACACTGGGAGGTAGAGCATGAGATTTCCCAGGGCACTGAATCTAAAAGCCAGCGGGTGTTCACCAGAAGCCCCTAGTGGTGGGGATGGATTTAGTTGCAGTCTGGCTCCAGGTCGCGACCCCTAGGGCCTCCCAGCTCACGGTATACTAAAGGAAGGTAGAGAGGAAGCAGCAGACTGTGACAACAAAGGATAGTCAGGAGATAGCCAAAGGTCGTGGCAACAAGCAGGTAAAGATAGTCAGGAGATAGCCAAAGGTCGGGGCAACAAGCAGGTAAAGATAGTCAGGAACAAGCCAAGATTGGTAACTGGAATCCGACATAGAACACACAGCAAGTGGTCAACGGAAGCCAAGCCAAACACACAATATTGATCAGCAGGGCTGCCTTGCAGTGCACAGGTTAATATAGAGTTCCCTGATAGGGGCTGGGGTGGAGCCATGCTTTGAGGAGAGATTACTTAAAGTGGAGTTCCACCCAAGGTACTGAAGAATGTCTCTACAGAGCCAGAAATCCAGAATTTGACTAACCTCGAACTCCTGATTATCCTCAGAGACCAGGGCAGTGGTAGGGAGAGGACAAGAGAACTTATTGAGGACTAAAGACTTCAGAATGGCAACATGGAAGGAGTTAGAGATTTTGAGGCTTTTAGGAATCTGGAGTTTGAAACAAACTGGACTCAGTTTAGAGATTATAGTGTACGGACCAATGAATCTTGGGGCAGACTTCAGAGAAGGAACTTGGAGCTTGATGTTCCTGGTGGAGACCCAGACTTTGTCCCCTGGCTGTAGAGAAGGCAGTTTACACCTGCGGCGGTTGGCAAAGCCTTTGAATTTGTCAGCAGCTGCCTGGAGGGAATCATGAATGTCACCCCAAACAGATATGAAAGACTCCTGAGCCATAGCCAAAGCTGGAATATCTGGAGAACAGGTCATGGGAAGAGGGAGTTGAGGGTGTTTTCCATAAACTGTGAAAAAGTTCTCTTCTGAGAACTGGTATTTACATAATTGTTGTGAGAGAATTCTGCCCACGGGAGTAGAGAGGATCAATCATCATAATAAACAGAGACTGGTGCGAAAAAAGACCTATAACTCCTGATTAACCCTCTCAGACTGTCCATTGGATTGAAGGTGGTAAGAAGAGGAAAAATCAAAGACAATATTGAGGGATTTGCAAAAGGCTCTCCAAAAACAAGACGTAAATTGAATGCCCCTGTCGGAAACAATATGAAAAGGAACCCCATGGAGGCGGAAAATTTCTTGAACAAAAATGGGAAGGCAGGAGCCCAAGAAGAGGAACAAAATGAACCATCTTGGAGAACTGATCGATTACCACCCAAATGACCTTATTATTCTCTGACAGTGGAAGGTTGGTGATAAAATCCATGGAAATGTGAGACCAGGGCTCCTTAGGAATGGGCAAGGGCAGGAGAAGACCAGCGGGGGCTTGTGTGGAGGATTTAGACTGAGCACAGACATGACAAGCCTTAAAGTAGTCTTTGACATCCGAGTGAAGATTAGGCCACCAGTAGTGACGACTGATGAGCAGGAAGGATCGGAGGAACCCAGCATGACCTGCCACCTTGGAATCATGTCCCCAATGAAGGATCTTAGCTCAGTGGGGATGAAGGTCTTGCCAGGAGGAATTTTTGACTCCAGGGTGGTAGAATGGGCAACAATGCATGAGGTCAGAACAATTGACTCAGGTTCAGGGGTGGACTCCTCATCCAAAGTGTCAAATGACCTAGAGAGTGCATCAGCCCGACCGTTGCAGGAACCAGGTTTGTACGTAATCGTGAAATTAAAATGGGAAAAGAAAAGACTCCACATGGCCTGTCTGGGATTCAGACGTTTAGCATTCTGTAGGTACTGTAGATTCTTGTGATTAGTAAAAATCCCTTATGGAGTGAGGGGAACCCTCCAAGAGATGATGCCACTCCTCTAATGCTAATTTAATTGCAAGAAGTTCCCGATCACCAATAGCATAATTTATCTCTGCCTGAGAATTTTTTTTGGAGAATAACGCACATGGTTGACGTTTCTTCTCTAAGGTTTGACGAAGCACAGCTCCATCCCCCATTGAAGACGCATCCACCTAAATAAGAAATGGATCCCTGAGGATTAAGTCTCCTCAAGAGAGGTCCAGAAACAAAGGCCTGTTTCAGGTCGAGAAATGCAGAAACAGCTTCAGGAGGCCAGTCCTTGGCATTCACACCCTTCTTGGTCAAAGCAATAATAGGCGCAGCAATGGAGGAGTAATTCCTTATGAACTGCCTATAATAATTTGTGAACCCAAGAAAGTGCTGTGTGGCCTTGAGGCTAGCAGGAACAGGCCAGCTGGTAATGGCCAAGACCTTTCCAGGATCCATACGAAGTCCAGATAGATGACAACAAACTGGTACAGCAGATCTCTTAAGATTTCATTGACAAAACATTTTGGAACCCAGCTGGGGCATTACACAAACCAAAAGGCATAACTAGGTATTCGTAATGCCCATCTCTAGTGTTAAACGCAGTTTTCCATTCGTCACCTTCCTGTATCCGAATCAGATTGTATGCATGTCTGAGATCCAACTTGGTGAAAATGGAGGCACCCTTCAACCTGTCGAATAGCTCAGATATTCAGGGTAAGGGGTATCAATTTTTGATAGTCGCCGCGTTTAAACCTCGATAGTCGATGCAGGGTCTCATGGTACCATCCTTTTTGGCAACGAAAAAGAACCCTGTTCCTGCAGGCGATGAGGATTTCCGGATGAAACCTCTCTAGATTCTTGGCAACATACTGTGACATGGCCTGGGTATCTGGGATGGACAGAGGGTAGGTACGACCCCTGGGTGGAGTTGCTCCAGGGACAAGGTCAATAGCACAGTCAAAAGACCTGCGGGGAGGAAGCAGCTCAGCTGATTTCTTAAAGAACATATCCCAGTAATCGCTGTATGCAAAAGGGAAGATCAGAAGATACAGATGTGGTAGCAACCGGAAGTCTCTCCTTGGGGGCCACCTTGACAAGGCAGGACGAGAAACATGAGGGACTCCAAGCCAGGGTCTGCCCAGAGACCCAGTCCACATGTGCAGAGTGGAGCTGTAGCCAAGAAAGGCCCAATACAATGGGGGTAGAGGCCTTGGGTAGAATGAGGAAGGATATCCACTCCTGGTGGAGTATCCCAACAGACATCCTAATAGGTAGCGTCTGGAAGCGAATAGGGCCCCCCTGGGAGAACAGTGCCATCAATTGCCAAATTGCCAAGACTACCAGTGGGGTAGTGAGGGGCAAAAGGGTAAGCTTCATGGAAGAAGCAGTTCTCCAGTCTATAAAATTGCCAGCAGCCCTGGAATCCAGATATGCAAAGATCGATTGAGGAGAACTGCCTACATGAAGGAACACCGGAAGAAGAAGATGAGAAGGTGATGTTTCTGGGTCCAATACTCCACCTTCCAGATGTATTAGACCCGAGCGTTTCCCGGATGAAGCGAGCAGGAGCCACGAAAATGACCCTTGCCCCCACAATAGAGACACAAGCCCAGAGTTCTGCGCCTAGCACGTTCTTCGGGGGTTAGTCTGGTCCGGCCCAGCTGCATAGGTTCCTCAGTAGGCAGGAGATGCTCCACGGAACAAAGGGAGAAAAGCTCAGACTGGCTAGGACCCAGGGAGTGCTGGTGTCTTTTTTCTAGAGACCTCTCCTGAAAACGAATGTCGATCTGTTTACACAATGAAATGACATGACATTGTCCAGACCGGCAGGGATGGCTCTTCCCACTAATTTGTCTTTCACTCGGTCAGGGAGGCCATGTAAAAAGGTTGTAAGAAGGGCCTCATTGTTCCAGTTCAATTCAGCTGTAAGGATACGGAACTGAAAAGCATATTGTGCCACTGAAGAAGATTCTTGGCGAAAACTTAAAAGGGCACTAGCCGCTGAAGAAACCCGACTCGGCTCTTCAAAAATGTTACGAAAGGGCTTCAAGAAGTCAGACAGGCTGGAAACCATCGGACCATTTGTCTCCTACAGGGGGGCAATCCAGGCTAAAGCTTCACCAAGGAAGAGGGAAATGATATAGGCTACCTTTGCCCGATCAGGCAGGAAGTTTTGAGGCTGAGCAAAATGAATGGTGCATTGGCTGAGGAACCCCCTGCAGGCCTTGGAGTCCCCAGAGAAATGGGACAGAGCTGGCAGTTGTAGTAAATGTGTGGCTGCGACTGGAATAAGTTCAGCCACCGATTGTACTTTAGGTTGCTGACTCAGGGTTCCCAAGGAGGCCTGAAGCTGCTCGAAGCGGGAAACCAGAACCTGGGAGGAATCTCAAGTCTGCGGATTATGCCCTGCAATGGATCATCTGCGGGTAGCAGCACGTCAGCAGTGTCCATGGCTGATCAAACTGTCAGGTCACCTGAGTCCAGGTAACAGATGCACCCCTTTGGGGTCTGGAGTGCACCACAAGGTAGTGGACCCTACGCCTGACTGCTGCGAATGGAGCTCTAGGTGATACAGGAGAGCAGGTACTCTGTAGTACCAACACGGATGACACTGGGAGATAGAGCATGAGATTTCCCAGGGAGGGGAATCTAAGAGCCAGTGGGTGTTCACCAGAGGCCCCTAGTAGTGGGGATGAATTTAGCTGCAGTCCTGCTCCAGGTCGCGACCCCTAGACACAGCAAGTCGCACACAAAGGCCAAACACACAATGTTGATCAGCAGAGCTGTCTTGCAGTGCACAGGTTAATATAGACAGGACTCAAAATTTCAAGTCCTGAGCTACTAGCCAGGCCTCAAGAGTTGCTCGCCACCAGTTGCCCCAGCCCGCCCCGCCCCTAATTCTGCCCCTAAACACACCCTCATAAATTCTCATGAATTGACACTTAAATGTTTTATGCAGAATTAAGTTATAAATATTAACAACAACAACTTTATCCGTGCCCACCAATGCAGGCTGCCTGTGCCCACCAATGCAGCCTGTGTCCACTAATGCAGCCTTGTGCCCACCAATGCAGCCATGTGCCCACTATGCAGCCTTGTGTCCACCAATGCAGCCATGTGCCCACCATGCATGTGTGTATACTGTATGTGTGTGTCTACATGTGTGTGTATGTGTATCTAAGTGTATGTGTGCGTGTGTGTGTACATGTGTGTACATGTGTCTGTGTAAATGTGAGTGTGTGTGTGTGTACATGTGTGTGTGTACATGTGTATGTATTTGTGTACATGTGTGTGTACATATTTGTCTGTATGTGTGTACTTGTGTGTGTATGTGTACATGTGTGTCTATATATGTGTGTACATGTGTGTCTGTATATGTGTGTACGTATGTGTGTGTGTGTGTGTTTGTACATGTGTTTGAATGTGTGTGTACACGTGTCTGTCTGTGTCTGTATGTGTGCATATATACATACAGTATCTCACAAAAGTGAGTACACCCCTCACATTTCTGTAAATATTTTATTATATCTTTTCATGTGACAACACTGAAGAAATTACACTTTGCTACAATGTAAATATTGAGTGTACAGCTTGTATAACAGTGTCAATTTGCTATCCCCTCAAAATATCTCAACACACAGCCATTAATGTCTAAACTGCTGGCAACAAAAGTGAGTACACCCCTAAGTGAAAATATCCAAATTGGGCCCAAAGTGTCAATATTTTGTGTGGCCACCATTATTTTCCAGGACTACCTTAACCCCCTTGGGCATGGAGATCACCAGAGCTTCACAGGTTGCCACTGCAGTCTTCTTCCACTCCTCCATGACAACATCACGGAGGTGGTGGATGTTAGAGATCTTGCGCTCCTCCACCTTCTGTTTGAGGATGCCTCACAGATGCTCAATAAGGTTTAGGTCTGGAGACCTGCTTGGCCAGTTCATCACCTTTACCCTCAGCTTCTTTAGCAAGGCAGTAGTGATTTTGGAGTGTTTGGGGTTGTTATGTTGAAATACTGCCCTGCGGCCCAGTCCCTGAAGGGAGGGGATCATGCTCTGCTTCAGTACGTCACAGTACATGTTGGCATTCATGGTTCCCTCAATGAACTGGAGCTCCCCAGTGCTGGCAGCACTCATGCAGCCCCAGACCATGACACTCCTACCACCATGCTTGACTGTAGGCAAGACACACTTGTCTTTGTACTCCTCAGCTGGTTGCCGCTACACACGCTTGACACCATCTGAGCCAAATAAGTTTATCTTGGTCTCATCAGACCACAAGACATGGTTCCAGTAATCCATATCCTTAGTCTGCTTGTCTTCAGCAAACTGTTTGCGGGCTTTCTTGTGCATCATCTTTGGAAGAGGCTTCCTTCTGGGACGACAGTCATGCAGACCAATTTGATGCAGTGTGTGGTGTATGGTTTAAACACTGACAGGCTGACCCCCCACCCCTTCAATCTCTGCAGCAATGCTGGCAGCACTCATACGTCTATTTCATAGGGGACAACCTCTGGATATGACACTGAGCACGTGCACTCAACTTCTTTGGTCGACCATGGCGAGGCCTGTTCTGAGTGGAACCTGTTCTGGTAAACCCCTGTATGGTCTTGGCTACCGTGCTGCAGCTCAGTTTAAGGGTCTTGGCAATCTTCTTATAGCCTAGGCCATCTTTATGTAGAGCAACAATTCTTTTTTTCAGATCCTCAGAGAGTTCTTTGTCATGAGGTGCCATGTTGAACTTCCAGTGACCAATATGAGAGTGTGAGAGTGATAACACCATACTTAACACACCTACTCCCCATTCACACCTGAAACCTTGTAACATTAACGAGTCACATGACACCGGGCAGAGAAAATGGCTAATTGGGCCCAATTTGGACATTTTCACTTAGGGGTGTACTCACTTTTGCTGCCAGCGGTTTAGACATTAATGGCTGTGTGTTGAGTTATTTTGAGGGGACAGCAAATTTACACTGTTAAACAAGCCGTACAATCACTACTTTTCATTGTAACGTAGATTCATTTCTTCAGTATTGTCACATGAATAGATATGGGGACACTTTCTCTTTAATTTTGGCTACTGTTTAGGGATCGTGCCTGCATTTTTAACAAGCTCCCCCCACCCAATACTCCTAATTTATGCAATCTGTTTATGCTTAGATCACATTTTCCTTCTAGTGGATAAATCATGCATGAATGCAGAGTACCCTAAATCCATGCACTTCTTTACCTAAGACTTACCATAGATGGGTAAATATCTACCTGAATGATTAATGGAGAGATATCTTCCCATCCTTGCGAGAATTGTTGGGACTTGCCATGATCCTAAATATGATTATTCAATCGTCTCTATAGATAGGTGAATTATAAGGACTCCCTCGCAGAGAAACCGGACATGTTTGTGTTTGACGTTCATGATGTCATGAATGGCCACATTTGTATGCAGTGAGTGAAATAAGGACAAATAGATGGGGGTTTTTTTTTAGTTGTTTCAAGGCAATCTAATTTTCAGAACAGTCTCTTTGTTATGTAGAACTCTAAGGTTATTCCAGATGTTTCTGTGGGTTCCTTGAGCTGTGACTGATTGACATCTCACTTGATCATGCCTGCATAGTTCTGGGATCAATAACACTTGGCAGAGCCAGCTGCCGTGAACCTGTTGGTCTTTATAGCTCTCTGTAAGGGTGGCATTCTGATCACCACTGTAAGGGGGACATTCTTTCCACATTCGTCTCAAGGGACATTTTCTTCCACTGACCATCAATGAATAGGTTTTTGGGGTTCCTGTAGACTTAAAAAATATTTAAAGGGTTCCTCTGGAATAAAAAGGTTGAGAAAGGCTGTGCTGGACAAATGAATAATCAGTGGAAAAATGTTAAAAACTGAGTACACTCCTCATTTACAGTGTACTTATACTGCAATTGTTGGAAATAGAATAATATAAACACAATATATGGCCACAGTTTGGCAGACACCAATTAATATATATTACACAGATGAATAACTAGGCACAAAGCCATTCTCCAGCAACTTACCTTTCCAGTAGAATAGACTGTACTGAGGTTCACAGTGGCTAGCCATGTTTTACACCATCATAACATGCCACTTTTCCAATAAATCGGTTCAAAATATTTCTTGTCTGCTAGATCTGCTCCAGCAGATTAGAATGAAAGAATGAGACCTCACCTCAAAACGAACACCTTTTATATGAAGTGGAATGCAGACTGACAGCCAGGCATGGTCGACCAACATCACTGCCAACTTCACTAATACATTTTTGGCTGAGTACAAACAACCCTAACAATGACCCTACAATCAGTGGAAAGCATTGCCAGAAGTCTAGAGGCTGTTAAAGTTACAAAAGGAGATCTAAATACCAACATGGAAATATGGACAAAATAAAAATGTACATAAATACTGTAGTCTGTCAATGGTGTTAACACAGCAGTTTTTGTTTTTATGAATTAGCCATGTCATAGTTTTAATACCTCTTAAACTGTAGATCCAATATTTTCCACTTCCTTTACCAGAGTAACAGTGCTATTTGTTCTGCTGTGAAATCACATAATGGTGTTGTCACCTTGTGGACAGGATAGTGTTACGATGGGCATGAATGATTAGTATTTTTTCATTAAAGTGGGAGTCCGGTGACCAATCTTTTTTTTTTTTTTAGGTCATTCAGACACTTTGCTAATCCCAAAATAATACTCACAGTTTGGGTGTAATATTTCTGCCTCTGTCTGTTTTTGTACTGAAGAATAACTTTAAAAATGCGATGCTGGCTATTTCCATCTTGCTTGTGGGCATGTGAAGCCCACAGACATTGATTTCTGAGATGCGGTGAATGCTGTTCATTCACAGCTTGTTCACGTGCATGATCATTGTGTCCGCACTGAATCTTGGGAAGCCTGACACTAAGCTCCCAGGAGACAGTGGGGCACCAAGGAAAGGCAATAAACACGCCTACTCCCATGGGAGGAGAGACAGGAAGTGCCACAATAAAGTACAATATAAAGGTAATTACAGCGATAAAAAAAAATTTGTGCGCCATTTGAACATCTATGCAATTAACTGAAGGGGGTAAGATTAAGTTAAAAATTTGAGTGGAACCCTGCTTTAAGCAAAAACTAAGATTCCTCCATCCACAAAAGTGAGATGGATAGAGGAATCCCCATCAGGAAATTGTATTCTGATATCCGCTGTTGTTACTCATAGAGTAGCACCAGATCACATTTATTATAGATCCATATTCATCAGAAGAAAATACTATGTTTGGGGACCAGGCATGGCCCCTTTTTTAAGGGATTATGACAATATGAATATCTCCCCTCATCCCCTTCCAGGTAGGAATCCTGAAATAAGTTTTCTTTGTTCATTACACTTTGTATTCATTTCAAATGCATACAAGAGCAAAAATACTTTTACAGGGGAAACGTTTTAACCCTTTCTATTCAATCCAAACAACACAAATATTTTAACTTGAGTTTCACCTCTGTTCTTCTGATTAAACCCACAATTTAACTTTTGTTTTTGTGTTATGCATCTTTGTTAGTGTATCATTGATATGAACTTTCCAAATGCATCCAAATCCAGATCAAATGCACTTAGTTTTTGGAGAATCAAAGGTATGCTATCAGTGTAGTGAGGAATCATGGGGGTTATAGTCTCCCATACAATAGTCGAATATCAAAGTAAGGGAAATTGGCGCTGCATAAAACGATTATTTAAATAATGTATGTGCTACCAACCGTGATACTACTTGAATTGAAAAAATATTAATATATATAACAATATCCATGAGTATATTGTCCATTTGAAACAGTATAATAAATATAGACACCCAAATGAAATGAGAATAACGATTAAATGAATATATAAAAAATAATTAAGTCACGCGTTTGGAAATCAGCACAAGTCACTTTATGGGAATATGAACATTTGATTTGGATAGATTTTCTTATTATTATATATATTTTTTCTAGAAGTGGATTCAATATTGACTTAATTATTTTTTTATATATTAATTTAATCATTATTCTCACTTCATTTGGGTGTCTATATTTATTATACTGTTTCAAACAGACAATATACTCACGGATATTGTTATATATTAATATTTTTTAAATTCATGTAGTATCATGGTTGGTAGCACATACGTTATTTAAATATTCGTTTTAAGCAGGGCCAATTTCCCTTACTTTGATTATCAATTCTTTGGACTCCACTTGTGAAATCTTCTTTCCAGGGAGGCTGCAGCTTAACATATACCTAAGCATGGATTTTTTTAGTTAAATATAATAGTCGAATATGTGATATTCCCGGAAGATGCAGACAGCTAAACTTATTTTGGTTTGGAAGATCGAAGAAGAGTTGAGTAATACAAAGTATTCATTTTAAAGAGTTCCTATGCCTAAGCAAATAGACAAATTGAGTAAAGGTTTTTTCAGTTTTGATGGCCCGATGTTGTGAAAATAGATTTTTGGGTTGATTTGCTAAAGGTATCCAAAATCTTTAACTAATGAATTGTAACCATGTTGATTTTTAATACCCAGTCATGATTAAATTAATAAACAGAAATTTGCTGTTCACATGATTGCAGTGAATTTTCATTCAGTTTATTGAATGGAGATTCTCAACTCCTTTAGTAATTCAGCCTAAATATATTTGAAAGCACCTCCGACACGTCTGGGACATCATGTGAATCTTCCAATATAAATTTATTGTAAAGCAGAAGAATGCAGCATACAGAATCCACTTGATATGACAACTACTGATATGTTTCCCTCCATCACAGGAGCTTAGTTATAGAGAAACAATTCCAAGTTCCAAATTCCAGATTCTGAATCCCAAATTCCAGGTTCAGAATTCTAAATTCCAATTTCCAAATTCCGAGTTCTGAATTCTGAATTCCAAGTTCTGAATTCTGAATTCCAAGTTCTGTATTCCAAGTTCCAAATTCTGAGTTCTGAATTCAAACTTTCTAATTCCAAATATAGAGTTTCCGAATTCCAAATCCCAAGTTCTGATTTTAGAATATCAAGCTTCAAATTCTGAGTTCTGAATTCCAAGTTCTGAAATCCAAATTCCAAATCCCAAAATCCGAGTTCTAAATTCCAATTTCCGCATTTTAAATTCTGAGTTCCAAACTCCCAAGTCCCGAATTCCAAATTCAGAGTCTTGGATTCCAAGTTCTGAATTGCAATTTCCAAATTTCAAATTTTGAGTTCTGAATTCCAAATTCCGAGTTTCAAATTCAAAATTTTGCATTTTGAATTTTGAAATTCAAGTTCTGAATTTCTTTTAGTTCTGAATTCTGAATTCTGAATTCCAGATTCCAAATTCCTAATTCCAAATTTTGAATTCTCAGTTCCAAAATCTAAATTCTGAATTCTGAGTTTGGAATTCCAAATTCTAAACTCCGAATTTCAAATTCAAGCCCTGAATTCTGAGTTCTGAATTCCAAATTCTGAGTTCTGAATTCCAAATTAAAATTTTTGAATGCAAAAGTCTGAGTTCCAAATTACAAGTTCTGTATTCCAAATTCTGAATTC
The DNA here is from genome assembly GCF_042186555.1 of Aquarana catesbeiana. Lineage (NCBI taxonomy): Eukaryota > Metazoa > Chordata > Amphibia > Anura > Ranidae > Aquarana > Aquarana catesbeiana. The sequence continues at coordinate 173,071,603 of NC_133333.1, forward strand.
CGAATTCAAATTACAAAATCTGAGTTTTGAATTCCAAGTTCCAAATGTCAAATTCAAGCTCCAAATTCTTGAAATTATTAAAGAGAATCATCACGCTTATCTTAACGTGAAACTTCACTCTCTCAATCAACATTGACTATTTTAATCCTTTAGCTGCCACCTTTAGAAAATAAATAGGAAAGTATATCATATTTACTTGTTTTACATTTCTTTAGTTACTTAATTGTTTCTAGGCCTAGGCAAATGCTGTCATACATCTCAGGAGTCTTCAGGAGGGAAATAGAGAAGTTTTCTCAACTAAGCACACCCTCCTGCCTGCATGCCTAAGCTAAGAGCAGATGGATTCAGGGAAGTAAATACTACTTGGATCATCTGCTCTTACTCAAGATTGTCATGGCTAGAAATGCCAGAGTGTTTTTCAAAGGGATTTCTAAGCAAAATAAACTGTGGTGTTCCAATGCAGCATAGTTTCACTTTAAACAACATTGGCAACAATGATACAAACAAAGGCATCTTTAGAAATGATTAGCCGGCAATCTTTGTATACATTATTTTTCTTTTCCTCCCTATTCTTCTCACAGTGGCCATTTCTACTAAGATCCAACTCACACCTGAGCTATGCGCTTATGTGTGTTTTTTCATGCATTTGTCACGTGACAGCATAGAGCACCTCATTCACCTAAATGGGCTACAGGCGTCAAATGTGCCAAAGTAGCTCCTGCAACTTTTGTGGGCAGTGAGCCTTTCACCTTTTTTAACTGTATGTTTTGGCAGTTTTTTTACACTTTTTGTCTTGTGACAAAACCCACTTCTGTTAGTCACATTGGGGTGTCATTAAGAAATAATGACACCGCAAGCATTCCCTGAGTAAACAGATGTGAATGGGGCAAATGAATCCATGTCCCTTTAGTCAGTGGTGAAGCTAAACATTCTTTCACCTGGGGCAAAGACACAGTTTTATTCAGTACCTTGGGCGAAGATGCCAAACTGCCAAAATTGCCTAAAACGGTCCCTGCTGTCTGATTTTTGAGACATAAAGAAACTGAGGACAAATTCTCCAGTCCCTTTCTCTGAAGCCTCAGTTGCATTGGGCAGTGAATGAATGGGAAGTGCTCTGTGCTGGGCGGCTTCCTGTTCATTCAGAAACTGAAACATAGAAAACACAACTGTGTTCATTCAGAAAAGAAAGGGGCCGGTAAATTACTTTAACCAGCCTCATCACATACAGAGTGCAGTGTTCAAGAGTGAGCTGTGTAAAGACTCATGGTACAGGGTTTAGGAGTGTGCTGGGTACAGAGTGCAGGGTTTAGGGTTGTACTGTGTATAGAGTGCAGGATTTAGGGTTGCGCTGCATACAGAGTGCAGGGTTTAGGGGTGCACTGTGCACAGAGTGCAAGGTTTAGGGGTGTGCTACGTACAGAGTGCAGGGTTTACAGGTGCACCGTGTACAGAGTGCAGGGTTTAGGTGTACACTGTGTACAGAAAGCAGGGCTTAGGGGTGCGGTATGTACAAAGTGCAGGGTTTAGAGGTGCACTGAGTACAGAAACCAGGGTTAGGGGCTCATTGTGTATAGAGTGCAACGTTTAGGGTTGCTCTGTGTACAGAGTGCAGGGCTTAGGGGTGCTCTGTGTACAGAGTGCAGGGCTTAGGGGTGCATTGTGTACAGAGTGCAGGGTTTAGGGGTGTGCTACATACAGAGTGCAGGGTTTAGGGTTGCAAGGTGTACAGAGTGCAGGGTTTAAGGGTGCACTATGCATAGTGTGCAACAGCTGATACCATAGGTGTGCTCAATAAGGTAGGAAAACCAGAAAGTCCCAGACTCCCAGGCAATAGCTGTGCAGACAGCTGCCCAGCCCCATACTCTTCTGGTCCCCCCCCTTCCCCGTAGCATTCCCCTCCTCTGACATCGGCTAGCCTAGCAGTAAGTGTGTGGGCTGAATAAAGGCATAATACTCAGTATGGTCGGTAAGACAGCCACAAAATAGTTGCAACATAACCCTCCTTGGCACTTATTCTCCTGGTCTTCCCTTCCCCCATTCTCCATCCTTAAGGCTGCTTTGGGGAATCTTTTCAGGATGGAGAGCAGGGGAAGGGAAGACCAGGAGAATGAGTGCCAAGGAGAGTTATGTTGTAACTATTTTGTGGCTGTCTTACCGATCATGCTTACTGCACAACTAGCCAGAGGGAGAGGAGGGGAGTGCTGCAGGGGGGGTGGGGGGACTAGAGGAGCACAGGGGGCAGGGGGAACCAGAGGAGTATGGGGTTGGACAGCTTAAGAAAGGGTATAGACAGGAGTGACAGCTGGGGCAGCATACTGGTACCAATTCCTGCATTTTTCTCCTGCAGCAGCTGAATGCTGGCGGGAGTGAGAGGAGGAGAAGAGGACTGTCAGCTGCTGCAGGAGGACTGGAACCAGCCATGGCACCCTTCTTAATGCTGCACCCAGGGCACATGCCCCCCTAGTTTCGGCCTTGCCTTTAGTTCCTGGAACTCTGGATCTGTCTCCTGGAACATGTGAGAAAATGCCATCTGAGGGGAAAGGCACTGGCGATACAGCCTTCCCAGGATGAATTTAAAGGCTCTGGTTACATCACCAGTACCTCAATCAACCAAGAAGTGAAAAAACAGTAACACAAAAAAAGTGTTTGTTTACCCAATGACTGTATGATGATTTCATATCAGCATGCAGAGCTTTAGGCTGATGTGAATTTTAGTAGAGTGTGGAATTAAAATTGGAAAATAGGGCCAGTATAACCTATAGGTTTGCAAGTACCTTTACTCAGTATACTTAACTGGTTAGGCATGGGGAGGTGACAGGGTCTCTTTAATATATTGTATTTAGTAATATTCACAACATGTTGAAGTTCTAAGCATATATCTGTACTTTTGTGTTTTCACAGATCATAGGAAGCTGTCACAATGAAGAGTAAATGCCTCAAGATACTGGCAGCCATTGTCAGTCGCTTGTTTTTCGGCCTTCATGGATCCCTCATGATAGCTTTACTAGCAGTGATGACAAATAATTATAATTACTTTCTACTACTAAGTTTTGTTCTTCTATTGTTCATTGAGATGATCATCACGCTACAGAAAACTAAGAAAGGAGAATGGAAATGGTATTATCAGCTAATATAAGTTATAGTATAGTATAAGTTTATAAGCTAAGTTACTTATTAATTAGATTGTTAAAAAAGACATTTCCAATGGCAATCAAAGCATGTAAAATAAATTACCATTAGTAAAGATGGCCATTGACAGAAGTATTGACAGATTTGGGCAAAAGAAATGCTCCAGATTGTAGCTTAAATTAGTTGACTATTTTATGGGTAATTTTGTCAATTAATATTTTTATTTCTAAGATAAGCCTGCTCTCTACTCTACTAACTTTACCTTTCTTTAGCCAATCACTAGTTGATATGTTTTTAAACATCCAAGCAAAAGATCAATTTTCTGATCCAAAACGCAGTTATGTGACAGGCAGGGTCCCAATTTCCCTTTTTTCCTGATCTGCACTGTTGGAGGGTTCTTCTTGCAGGGCCCACATTACTTCCTACTGATGTTGATGCTTTCCATTGCCTGCCAAAAGTGTCCATCGCAGGGTATGCAAGCTGTCCTCCATGCTTCTAGTGGCAATGTCATGGTACCATGATGATGTGAGGTGCGACAGCTAGAGTGCAGCTACCAATCAGCATTCTCACTCACTGGTAGGGGTGCCACAGATCTTCATATTAGAGCAGACTTTTTTTGGTAAACTAATGAATGGCTAGGGACATCTTTTTTTTTCTCCCAGGAGATGAGCTTTACAGAGCCATTCCACACTAACAAGCAAAACCAATCAGTAGCTGCAATTCCAGAGAATGCAAACATGCTAAAATCAGAAATTACACTTAATTAACCATAATTTTTACCTGATTGTTACACAGAAACTATTGGTGGAGGGTTTGCTTCCTAAAGCTTGTCCTGTGTTACTTCCTCTCTCTCTTTCATAAACAACCCAGTTTGGACTCATAACCCAAACTCATCCCTGGTCACAACTTCGCTGCAAACTTCCATGCAGGTCTAAAACTGAAAGTTCGCTGTAGGAAACACTTTGATAGTTTAGCGTTCTGTATGTGAGTGACAGTAAGGATCCTACAATGGGTGCTTTTGGGAACATTCCTCCTGAATGACATACTCATAAGCAAAATATTACCAAATGACCAAAAACAAAGGAGCTGGATTGGGCACAGAAAAAAAACAGCTTGCCTGGGGTATTGCCCAATTATCGGCTGTATGCCATCACCCAATACCCACTTACCACCTTACCCTATTACAATAATTAAGCCAGACAACTTATTTTTGGGTTTAAAATGGCCATAGCAGCCTATTTTATTACACAAAAAACAAACCATAACAAACAACTTTAATAAAAAGAAATAACTGAAATGAACAACTGCATAGGATTTTTGAAGGCGCCCTTGACTGCTCAAATCTCTGTATCTGGCACTACCTCGCCTATTATGGCCCCCAGCCGTGCTTTACGCCAGCTCTGGGACAAATTTAGGCAAATTCACCAGCCGATACAGCCAACTATTACTTCCGCCCTTATTAGGGCAGGTACACCCCTATCAGAGATGGGCCCAACCCATCTTTTTCCAAAGAAATTAACTATCCCTGCCTTCAAAAACCCTACAACCTCTGCCAAGACGCCCGGCGTGAGACCTTACTCCTAGGCGGCCCGCCACACCCACAGAGCTCTTTGAATACCGTCTTGTAAGCCCAGGAACCAAAGATCAATCCCCACTGCATTCAAATGAACCCCGTCCCCTCTCAAGTACAACCACGGATCCTGCTCCAATTCCCTGTGACGGATCGCCAAACCTCCGTTGTGGACAAAGAACTTTGCTACTGCTTTATTGATCTTGATCCTGGCTTTATTAATCCGCTCCACAGATACCGCTAAATGCCAGGAGGCCCTAGCCACCATGTCCGACCATACTACAATTGTGTCTGGGAACAGGGTACGCAATCTTAATAAATCATATTTAATGTCCCTGCATAATGTCCCTGCATAATTTCCCCCCACATGAAGCAGAAGCACGTCGGGGGGCCTGTCTAACCTGGCGTAATGGTGCACTTCTGGAAGAACCATGGACCACCACATGCCCCTGACCCCGATCCACCTGATCCTGACCTGTTCTCTGGAGAAGCCCAACTGGCGACCATCATGCCTAACCTCAGCCCTCTTAGCCCCCCAGAAAACGTAAGAATGGCCCAGGATCCACACCAAACATTCCGGACCTGTAAGGCAACACAAAACATAAACAACACAAATCCCCAGCACCAAAACGCCACAACATGAACCCAACAAATGAACACCCACAAACATGAACGAAAACCACAAGAAACATAAACACACATAAAACTTGACCACCCTTCTCTGCCACCTTCCCAGTGCCTTCCTACAGCCTACCCAATCTCACAATAGGTGAGGCCGCACATACAGCCTGAAACGTTGTGACTCCCATCGACCAATTTGTCGCACCAGCTTGTCTTCCAGGCCCCAGCGGGCCGCTTCAGTGGCCGCTCCAATTCTGAACGAATGGGAGGAGTAGTTCAGCGTCGAGAAACCCGCAGCCAGGAGACACTTCTTAAAAACTGCCCCAAACTGAAACCTAGACAACGCGGACCCATTTCGATGTTGAAGAAAAGGACCTTGTTCCGTGCCCCTGATATCTAACCATTCCCGAACCGCCCGAACAGGGCACACTGGCGACCCCCGTACTGCTCCTAAAGTAACCCATGCACCCTTTTGCATGGGTTACAGTTTTGGACCTGCGAATGAAAAGGGACACCACGTCACCCCTGAGCACCACATCAGCCCAGTCCAACCCACCACCTCCCCGTTTTGACCTGCACACTAATTCTCCAACTCTGAACGCCCCAAAAAACGCCAATATAAATGCCGCTCTAAAAAGTGCAGCCTCATAAGGCGATGAGCAAACCTCACCCATGATACCTGTGATAGCACCTAGCATGCTGAAGGAAACCGGGCGGCGAGGATCCCTTGCGGCCTTTCCCCGTCTGTAGCCCCGTAAAACCCTTTTTACCAACGCATGCTTAATGACATCCACAACCCCCGACAATTGAAACCAAAACGCTAAGCCCGACAGTTTTTGACCCAATTTGGAGGCGGAAACTCCGAATTCCACGTTCCTGCCAATGAATTCTAGCACCAAGCACAAACGGTCACCTTCGCTAGAACACCCTCCCACCTTCTGTTCGAGTGCGAGCCACTCCCCCCATACCTTCTCATATGTGGTCCACGTGGCAGTGCACACTGAATCCCTAATTAGCCCTGTTACCGTTCAAATTCGGTGTCCCATAAGTGGTCCGGGCAAGGCCTGCCATGCTGCTCCACTCCCGGCGCCAACACTTTAAGCCCCACTGTAAGCGAGACAATGCATCAGCCACATTATTGGTCACACCCGGCACATGTACAGCACGAATGTAACAATTCAGACACAAACATAAAAGCACAAAATGCCTAAGAAAATGCACCACCGGGGGGGAAGATGCGGATATTTTGTTAATAGCCTGCACGACCCCCAGATTGTCACAATGAAAAAGAACCCGTTTGTTCCTGAATTCCTGCTGCCAAATTTCCACCTCCAGCACTATGGGAAATAGCTCCAACAGCACCAGATTGCCCAGCAAGTCCGCCTTGCTCCACGAGTCCGGCCATGTACCAGCACTCCACTGACTCCCAAAGATCGCTCCATAACCTACTGCCCCGGCCGCATCTGTATACAGCTCCAAGTCGCTCGCAGAAACCATCTCATCCATCCACAAGGACCTACCATTAAACTGTGACAAGAACAACTGCCATACCCGTAAGTCGTCTTTGTGTGCCTTAGACAAACGCACAAAATGGTGCAATGCCTTGACCCCCGATGTGGCTGCAGCCAAACGCCTGCAGAAAATCCTGCCCATGGGCATAATGCGGCACGCAAAATTTAACTTGCCCAACAAAGACTGCAATGAACGCAAGCGAATCTTGTTGCTGCCGAAGGTAAAGGACACTGCTGCCCGCATGTCCTCCACCTTGTCAATGGGGAGCCGGCATTCCATACGCACCGTGTCAATCACAATCCCCAGAAATTTTAGCGTGGTGACCGGCCCTTCAGTTTTTTCTTGCGCCAGAGGGACACCGAATAACTCAAAAACGTATTGCAAAGTGGTCAGCAGAATATAGCACCCCCTGCCCTCCGAAGGGCCAATCACCAAAAAAATCAAAAAATCGTCCAGGTAGTGAATTATGGCATGCAAACCGGACACGTCCTTCACCACCCATTCCAAAAATTAGCTGAATGTTTCGAAAAGTGAACAAGAAACGGCACAACCCATGGGCAGGCAGAGATCGACAAAATAATGATCCTCCCACATGCATCCTAACAAACAGAAGCTGTCAGGATGCACCTGAAGTAGGCGGAAAGCCGACTCAATATCTGTCTTTGCCAAGAGAGCCCCCCTGCCGAACTTGCAAACCCATCTAACCGCCTTGTCAAAAGATGCGTAAGAGACCGCACAAAACTCGCGGTCAATGGCATCATTAACCGACAAACCTTGCGGATATGAAAGATGGTGGATCAACCGAAATGAATTGGGTTCCACCCCCAACGGAGAGACAACCAGCTCCGCTAAAGGGGGTGCATCGAAAGGGCCCGCCATCCTACCCAAGGCCACTTCCTTAGCCAATTTCGCCGACACCACCGATTGGTGTTGTCGTGCGGACAATAAGTTATCAGGGACAGGAGGAACACAGGATAAAGTGCAAGGGATCACAAAACCCACAGAAAAACCGTGTAAAAGAAGCCGTGCCGCTGCTTGCTCAGGATACCTACTTAGGAATGGAGCCAGTTTTTCCACCTTCACCGGCGTCCTCCCTCTTGCCAGCTTCACCAGACTTACCTTTGTTTTGCTTGAAGCATTTTGCGAGCGGATGAGATCCCTCGCAGCCCGAGCATTCATGTCAGAACCGACATGATCCCCCGGAATCTGCAGTTCCCTTCATTGAACTGCCAACAGAAACCTTTCCTCTTTCCGGCCGATGGTGACGCGGTTCCTGCTCCCCCACCAGCCCTCCCTTGAAAGGGAGTGTTGGTCGCCCTTGCCTGGGTCATCAACTTCATCCACAAGCTGATATCCTTGTGGTCCCACCTAATCGATGGCCTGAGCGCCTTGCATTCACCAATAGCATCCGCATAGCAAAACAGCGTGGAGCACTGGTATGGAGACCTCTCGCCTATCACGCTAGCAAGAATATTGAACGCTTGTAGCCAATTCCCAAACGTCCTGGGAATAAGCCGGTAGCGCCTCTTCTCCTCTTCCTCCTTCTTACTCTCATCTGGCTTGACCTTGTCTAGGTTGAACTTTTCCATAGGTATCAGGGAGAATATCTCCATGTACTCACCTTTCCAAATCCGGTCTTGCACTTCCCGTTTTAAATGAGATCCCAGTGGTCCCTCGAAACACATAGACTTCGCATTTTGCAGCGTCCGCTAAACACACACCCTCATTGTCCCCCGTTGACTTCTTTCCCTCCTCAGCCGCTTTTTCCGGAGTCTGCGACAATGCTACTTCGGAGGTCGTAGCCACTACCGCTTGCCCTGCCCCCACCTGAGGGGACGTCACCGACACCCCTCCCGCTAGCCCCCCTGGCGAGCCCTTTGTGGCCACAGCCCCTGATGAAACTACTGGAGACAGCGCAGCTGTCCATGCTGATGCCAGGGAAACAACCCCAGCCGTACCTGTGCCCGTGTCGCACCTAGCTAGCACCTCGCTAAAACCGGCCATAAACGCTTGTAGCAAGCCGGCCACACTATTCACCCCGGCTGCCGGCTCCGGCACCACCTGAGGCACCCCTGTCAAGGATCCCCCCCTTACAGCGGTGCCCTGGAAAGCTCCCTCCCTCACAGCAGTGTCCTGCCTTAGCCCTGTCACAGCACCCCCCCACAGAATGCCGTCCTCCTTCTGCCACCAAGCCCCCCTTGTCCTGCACCTGCCCCTGTAACAACATCCCTGTACCGACCTCAGACAAAGACGACACAACATCAGACAGGGGAGACACATAGGGATTGTACTCACCAGGCTGCCCAGACCGCGCAGCCGTCGCTCCGGATCCCTGTAGCTGATCCTCCGATCCTCTCCCCGAGCCGTCATCCGCCCCCACCTCTCCATCTTACGATGACGTCAGTTCACCTTCCGACCGCTCAGCCTCATCCTGCAGCCTGCCCGCACACCTTCCGACAGGCGTCGGCCGATGACGTCACTGGAGGCCGCCGTTCCGTTCTCCTTCGTGTTCCTCCTCCCAGCTGCGCTCTCTGCCTTGTTGTGGTGACAGAAGCGGCATGCTGGTCCCGCTGAGCAGTATAATGGGCGCCGGCTCCCCTACTGGTACCTCCGCTTCTCCTGCTGGCAGTCCCGGCCGCCGTCCCAGGCATTAGGCCGGCACTGGGCAATCTTCCTCTCCCACGCAGGGCTGCTCTAACGGCAGGCAAGCACCCGCAGATCCAGCCGCACTGTCCCACATATCTGTAGAAGGGGGGTGGGATCGGGTGGCTAACCCACTTTTTCCCCCAGGGGCATGCCTGTGAAGGGGATTCCTCCCAGCCCTGCCAGCCTGCTGAGAAGGCGATCTCTTGGCCGCGGAAGCTGAAGGTTCCATTACTGGGCTCCCAGCGCTGCGACACCCCCTCGGGGTCAATTCAGGGCTCAAGCGCTCAGGAGGCCGTGACCTCCTAGTGCGTGTAAAAGAAGGGGCAGGTGTAGCAATCACCTGCCCCGACCCCGGCAAAAGTCCCGAAAGTTGATCACGCAGCCATTGCGGTCCATTGGCAACCGCCGCTGCGCGAATAGTGGCCAGCATATTTTCAAGATCCTCCATCCTAAATCTGTTCACTGCAGGGCACAGAGAATCTTCTCAGAGAATCTGCTCAGTTGCTGCCAAATTCCAAGTGATGCTGAAAGACCAACACCCACCTAACAACCCATTAGGACCACCCAGCTACACCCTGCCCCACCCTACTATCCTCCAATGGGGTACCTTTTATCATATCCCTCCTAATTCTTATCCCTCCTACCAACTGTATCAATTTATTAAACAACCCCCACCTTGCTATAGCCTTATAGGGAAAACCCCATCATGTCGGCCCTACTCTTATGCTGCGCTTCAACTCCAGGCCTATACTTTCTTACTTTCTTTGTAATGTACACATATTCACAGCATGACTCTGCAGGAATAAACTGTTTGCTACATCTGTACTGGCACATTTTCATTTAATGAAAGTGGAACATTTTTGAACAGAACAGAATGCAACTTGGAAACAAATTTGAGAGACAGTAATTGGAAACCACAAAGTGAAAAAGAAAAGTGATGCAGATATACAACAGTGTGATTAATGTTTCCTGTGATGATCTGGTCATTTACAGTCTTTATGTAGCACTGGTAGATTTTTCAATCTACCGCTTCTAGGTAAATTTAGTGGATCATCTGTTCTGTATATAGTTCAGATTTAATTTACAGTTAGATTAGCCTCTGTTCTAGTTTGGCTGTGTTGCGTGCAGTTCCGCATTCTGCCTGTGGGTGTCGTTGTCACCTTGGGTCGGTGTTGGAAAGCAACAAGCTGAAGTATATGAGTGCTCTTTTGTCCCGTAGACAACTCGGCGGAGGTGGTCCTCCGGGTTGCATTCTGGGAGAGAGTATTTATGGGACAGACGTCATGTTTCAGTAAGCTTTACCTCGTGGCCCTCCTGGCCTAGAGGCATGTGTTAGTGAGCTCCTGGCCGGGAGGGTTGCGTTGCGGCAGCCGAGCGGGTAGACCCAGAAGCCTGTCTGGGGCCTGCTTTTGCTGGGATGGTCCTGTGCTGTCTGTCCTGCGGGAGGAAGCCGGACAATTGGGAAGATCCAGGGGAGGACCCATCTTGGAAGGGACCATGCAAGGCTGGTCTTAAGAAGGGCCTGGTGACTCGATTGGAGGACGCATCCTAAACTACTCTACCACACAAGTATTGCCAGGTCGGCTTAAAGTTTCTGGTTTTGTGTTTTCTGTTCACTGAAAAACTACTACATCCTGTGGCAGAGGATCGTACAGTTTTGTTTCACCCAAGTCTGTGGCAGAGACTTTTTGTTTGTGCTGCGTCCGGGCTGCTAGGTTGGTGAGAGGCAGGCAAAGATTTAATTCTGAGCTGGGGATCTATTCATCCCAAAGATTCCAATTCCTTAGTGCTATGCCAAGAAAAGGTATTTGAACTTCCCTGCAACTCTTCTTCTACCTCTCTCCTGCTACTTCTTCCAGTTATCTCCCATTAAAGCATTGGAAAAGTACTCAAGTGACTGGTGCCTACATTATCGGATAATAAGCTCAACGGGACCCTAGACCCGGTACTGGTGAAATTACAGGTAAAAAAAGGTGACAGTAACAGCCCGCTAAAAATCAGCAGCTCCACCGTGAGTTAGTGCTACATTTATTTTATACAAGGCTGGTGGCTGGTGTTCATCTAGGGTCAAGTCATTCCAGACAGTATTATTGCCAGCACTGTTTGTGGATAAACCCGAGGCAAACAACTAAATACACAGATGAAATACATATATGAGATGTGTTTTCTTGCAGAATGATTTCTATTTCTGCCAATTTAGAGATTTTCATTGTACTGCAGAAGACTTAACTATATGTGCTGCTTCTCCTTCCCTCTCTCTGAGCTCTGCTGTACAGAAGACTGTATGAGGCTGATCCTAGGTCAAATGTAGGTACAGTATTTCCACTGCTTAAAGTGGTTGTAACCCTAAAAGAGCCTTTCACTGGCAGCCCCTCTCCTTTATCTAACAATAACACACTCTGTAAGTGTTTGTTTAAAAAGATGCCTCTAAATACCTTTTTCCAGGTATCTTCAGGCCGGTCACGTAACTTCCAGCCAATCTGCTATTACGATCCAGGGCTACAGTGGGAGGAGCTGAGACCTCTGACGTCAGCCGGTCATCACATGACTGCCATTCTGGCCGCTTGGCACCTCCCACTGTAGCCCTGGATCATAGTAACAGAGCGTCCGTGAGTCACGTGACCGGCCTGAAGACAACTGGAAAAAGGTATTTTGAAGCATCTTTTTAAACAAACACTTACAGAATGAGTTATTGCCAGATAAAGGAAATGAATTGCCAGGATGTTTTGTAAAGTTTTTCTAATGCCGCGTACACACGGTCGGACTTTTCAGCTACAAAAGTCTGACAGCCCGTCCGACAGACTTTCAACGGACTTTTGGCGGACTTTCAACAGACTTTCTAACGACCGGACTTGCCTACTCACGATCACACCAAAGTCCGACGGATTCGTACATGATGACGTACACCGGACTAAAATAAGGAAGTTGATAGCCAGTAGCCAATAGCTGCCCTAGCGTGGGTTTTTGTCCGTCGGACTAGCATACAGACGAGCGGATTTCTGGGTCCGGCGGAGTTACGACGTAAAGATTTGAAGCATGTTCCAAATCTAAAGTCCGTCAGATTTGTGACTGGAAAAGTCCGCTGAAGGTCCGGTGAAGCCCACACACAATCGGATTGTCCGCCAGATTTGGTCCGTCGGCGTCTGTCAGACAAGTCCGGTCGAAAAGTCAGACCGTGTGTACGCACCATTATACGAATAGCGATAGGAGGGGGGGGGGCAGAGACACAGACATGGGAGCTGACAGGCAGAGAGGGAGGGGGAGAGCAGTACAGAGGAGAGCTGCGGATGACGGAGGGACGTAAGCTGACCACTGTAGTCAGGGTTCAACAGCCCTGATTATCATGGTTAGAGGAAGAATGGCTGATGCAACAGAGCAAGAAGACAGTGAACTGGACTTCTGGAGGAAGATAACTTGGTTGTGCAACCAACATGGAGAATGCAGGGAGGAAGCCACTGTGGAGACCATGTGCTAAGCAGCTGAGAGCACCACAAAGTTGCAGTGAAGGGGGGAATGGTGGTGTGTGGCCAGAGTTTGTTGGAGCTATCTGAAGCTGTGCTGCCAAGGAGAAAAGTGCTGATCCGCGACTGCTGCTGCCATCATAGTCTGTGCAGTGCTACATATGAGGGGAGCTGGATCCTGAGAGTCCACACTGGACTGGCTGGATGAGGCAAAAGACTGTGACCATGAGCATACCCCTGACCATCAGGAGAGGACCACTGGCTACTACTGCTGGGCGCTAGCTTGTGAGAGAGGACTGTCTGGAAGCAAGCAGGTATGAGTGGAAAAGACTGGGCTGCTGCTGGCTGAACAGAACTCTGCCATAACCAGTTGTGGAATTGCAAGGGTTGCAACATTCGCACTTGCGATGGGGCACTGGCATTCCATCACTGTCGGGGGGGCCCCAGCTGGGTTGCTATTCACACGGCTCTGAGCGGAGAGCGTGTCTCTCATTGAACAGGAGCACAGAGACACCGGCATTGACAGTTCTATCTCGCCCTCTGTCCGTCCTCTCTCGCACGGGATGAGAGGACACAGCTGATCTGCTCTCCCTTCTCCCCCCTCCCCTCTCCAGTGTGTGCTCCGCGAGCAGTCAAGTGTGAAGCTAATGAGCTCACATTTTCCGCGGAGCACACACAGGAGAGGGGAGGGGGCAGAAAGGAGAGCAAATCAGCTGTGTCCTCTCATCCTGTGCGAGAGAGGACGGACAGAGGGTGAGATAGAACTGTCAATGCTGGTGTCTCTGTGCTGCTGTTCAATGAGAGACACGCTCTCCGCTCAGAGCTGTACTGTCCTGAGAAGGCAGATGGCACTGATAGGATTCACTAATGAGCACTGATAGAAGGCACTGATGGGTACTGATAGAAGGCACTGATGGGCATTGATAAGCATTGATGGGCACTGATAGGAGGCACCAATGGGCACAGATAGGCCGTATTGATGAGCACTGATAGGCAGCACTGACAGGAGGCACTAATGTGCACTGATAGGCTGCACTGATAGGTGGCATTGATGGGCATTGATAGGTGGCACTGATGGGCATTGATGAGCACTGATAGGCAGAACTCATAGGCTGCACTGATGGGCACTGAGGAACACTGATAGGCAGAACTCAGGCAGTATTGATGGGCACTGATGGGCATCATTTAAGAGTCTTGATAGGTGGCACTGATGGACGCTGTTAGGCAGCATTAATGAGCACTGATAGGTGGTGCTGATAGGCAGAATTGATGGGCACTAATAGGCGGCATTAATGAGCACTGATAGATGGCACTGATGATTGGGGCACTGATTATCAGTGTAAACAATATACTGACATTCTTGACAGTTAACAGCAGTCCTTTCCTAACACAGACACAGCGTGGGAGGAAAGGGCTGCGGATAACCAGCAATTCTGTTTACATGTAATCTGCTGATCACATGGTAAAGGGCTGCTGGGATTGCGCTGGATGCGTGTCCCAGGGGGCATGCGGGAAACACGGTTTAAGGAGGATGTCCATGGACACCCTCCCAAAATTGGAAGGCCGGGGCTCGGATGGAAGGGGGGCCCCTCATGGTTTTTTGCACCCAGGCCCTGAAGGTTCTGGTTCTGCCTCTGGCCATAACTGTCCACAATTAGGAAAGACTGCTCATCTCGCAGTGTGTGGTGTGATTTGGATGCCTGGTGTGAACAGACTGTACTAGATGACACTCCCACCACTTGTAAGAAAGGAAAAGAGGGACTGTCTCACCAGGATGACAGCATCTTCTATCCCTGTGTGAATTTAACTTTTACTAAATCAGAGCACGTGTTCAGAGACACAGAGGAGGATGCTCTGGGTCCAATAAGAGACCAATATTACACAAGTTATTATTTTGGATACTAGAAACTGTTGTGCTTTCTTCAAGGGCCCCAACTGTGCTGGCCAAATTGTTTTTTCTTCACTGGCCAGTGTGACAAAACAGGGACTGTTATAGCATGTTAGGGCTGTCTTTAAATACTGTTGCTAGGTAAACAGCAGGCTGCTTGTGGTGCTATCCCAATTTATTTGAATGTTGCTTGCTGCCCATCGATCGCTACATGTCTAGAAAACTTTGCAGAGGGCGCGAAGCACCGTGACCTTGGCATGCAAACACCCCCATTCACTGCCTTTTGCAGCATAAGGGGGATGGCTCTGCCCCAACCGCAAACTTAAATGAGGCCTAACATTGCACAAGTTAACCTTTTGTCTGCTGGAATCAGTTGTGTTTTCCTCAAGTGTCCCAACTTTGTCGGACAACATTTTTTTCCATCATTCACTGGTCAGTGTGACAAAACAGGGACTGTTATGGCAAGTTAGGACTGTCTTTATATACTGTTGCTAGTTAACTGCAGTTCAGTTTTGTTCATTTCTATTATTCTGAATATTGCAGGTAGGACTTTATTTCTCAGAGTAACATTGTTGTCTTACTGATTGTATATGTACACTTGCTAACCCTCTCTCTTCTTAGCCTATCATTAACCTAATACATTCCTCAATTTGTGTTGGTAAGTGCTAGGTGAGTGAGGTGTGTGTCATATTCAGGTATGCAGAGAAATCACCAAAACATTCAGTGGCTCCTCTGGGGGTAGCACTCAAAGTGGGGGCTCCTCCAAGATTTGAATTTGGACTGGCAAAAGAGTGATGATCAGCACCACCAGTCACCATGATGGACCCCATCATTACTGCTGAGTGGTGTGAAGAGCAAAATGGCAGCTTTGGGCTCTGCTTAGTTATGGGCCTTGCTGGTGTCACCTGGACAGATGAACAGATCCAGCAAGTGGTATTGATATTGGAACCTAACCAAAAAACATTTGTGGTGGACACAAAAGTTGACCAGACAGCCTCATGCTTTAATAGAATGGGGAACAGGAATCCTGACTGGCTTTCAAGGGGATAGCATACAGCTACCAGGGGATCTTAAAGCTTAGCTTACACAGCCAAATATGCGAAACAGACACCCAGAAAATTCTGGTTCCATACAGTCAGATTCAGGAGTACTGGCTGCTGCTACCACCGACCCTCAGGGTTCCCCCCGGCCTCATTCTTCACTAATAAAGGCAGTAGAAACCCTAGTTCAGAACTGAACGTCATCCAACAATTATGCGTATTGCAAGTTGAGGTTCTATTTTGGAAAAGTCCCAGTGCCATTAGGGGAAAAAGATTTTGAGACTTAGATAGATCAAGCAGTCCATGCTATGGAGGAGTGAGAAGTCAAGAGAAAGAGGATAATCAAGAGTCTGAGAACTCCTGCTTCTGATGTCATTGAAAACTTTAAAAGAGTCAACCCAGGCTGCATGGTTACTGAATGTCTAGAAGACTTGCGGGAGCTTACAGGCAAACTGAAAACTGTTATGAACTTGTTTACATGCTTTCACATACCTATAAATATAAGGGAGAGGAGTTGTCTGCCATGTTATGCGGCTGGAAAAGATTCTACACCAGATCTATCTAAAAGTCAACACAGAGCCAGGCAAGGCGGGCAAGCCTTTGTTGACACAGACTTCTAAAGGGACACTCCTGTTAGATCACATCATGTTGAAACTTTGAACCAGAGATCAGAATGAACTGTTAACCTACTCCAAATTGAAGAAGAGGCTCTTTATAAGGCCAAGAAAGCTGCTGTTGGTTCATCAAATGCATCTGTTATGGAGATAGAAATTATAGACACAGTGGAGATCCAGTAGCAGCTTTAAAGACACAGATGTCCCAGATGATGGCAGTGATGACTGTGCTGTCTGCCAGGATTGCTACACATTTGGGGAAGAATGGGTCAAGACCTACTCAAAGGCTCCACAAAATGCTCCCATTGAAAAGCCATCCAGATCAGTGGTACGCTATAATGCCCCGTACACACAGTCGGATTTTCCGACGGAAAATGTGCGATCGGAGCGTTTTGTCGGAAAATCCGACTGTGTGTGGGCTCCATCTGACTTTTTCCATCGGATTTTCCGACACAAAGTTTGAGAGTTTTGAGAGCAGGCTATAAAATTTTCCGACAACAAAATCTGATCGTGTCAATTCCGACCGTGTGTGGACAACTCAAAGTGCCACACATGCTCAGAAGAAATTCCAAGATGGAACAGCTCGGTCTGGTAAAATTAGCTTTCGGAATGGATAGAGCACTTTCATCAGGCTGCAATGTTTAAAATTGTTACAGCACTCTCTCTTCTTCTTTATAATGCTAGAAGAATTAAGTAGTTTTGCTGCTCATATTCACACAGACTTCTCACAAACTTATTTCTTTATTATTTATCGTGATTCCTTCAATATATTTTGATTTGTCACATCTGACAACATTTTTTTTTGTTTTTTTTATTTTTGTTTTGTATTTTTTTCAAGGCTGATGTTTTTTTTTTTTTTTTACTCCAGAATATTTTTGTGTGTGTTTGGTGTTTCAAGTTACCACAACACCATTATTATCTTGTATTATTTAATCTCAAGGAGGTTGCTTGGTGTTGGTGTCTCTTGTTAATTTCACATTGTATTTTTGAAATGTACTTGCCTCCTCACAAACAAACTGTCCTTTTTGAAAGGAAACACACATAGGCGAGTATAAATGAAACAAAAATTCCTTTATTAAGGGTCAGAACCAAACAAAGAGGGAGGCAACGCTGGATAAACATCATAAATTGGCGAAGCCTTGGACCCAAAGGGCAGACATCAATTCTTTTACAGCAAAATTGGTGGTCTGAGGAGTCCATATATAAGGGAGTGCAGTCTGGTCCAGAAGACCCAGAGATCCTGAAAGCAGCAGATGATATGTATGTCCCCACGCTGTGGTACTACAAGAGGCTGCATCTTTTGTCAGACCAGACTGAACCCAGGTCATCACTCTATGGTCTTCCTTCCACGCTTCCTTCCACACTGTGGCTCTGGTGTTGGAGATGTGGCAGGAGTAGGACCTGGAGGAGGAGAACTATGTGTGAGGTCACAAATGTGGGTTGCACATGTGATTTGGTCCCTCAAGCCCTTATTTAGAGCTTCCAAAATTAAGAACTCACACAGGAGTCGTTGGCCCTCCTCCATCTGCATCATTTTGCATGCAGTTAGGCCAGCAAAGTCCTGCTCCACACTGTGGGGTGTTCTGAGGGCCTCTGTAGCCTTCCAAAATAGGCCTATGGCAGCCTCCTCCAGGTTACTCCTCTTCCTGCCACTTTGTCTTTGAAGGCAGAGGGGAGGGACCTGGGTATCAGGCAGCCTGCTTGGCCCGGCCACCTCCTGGCTGAGACTTCCCTGTGTATGAAAAAGGGACATCGTTTTAGTTTTTGCTTCATCAATCACAATCAATTAGTACAAATTAGTACTCCAAACTAACATCTATTTAACATCATTGATTGGACAACCAGCAATATTTAGAAGAATGCTATATCTGGCTCAAGCTGGGTTCCTCCACATGTTGCTGCCTGGAAGGCCCAGGTTGGGCGTCAGAAGCCCCAGCTGGGGGGAGAAGGAAGCGTGGAAGGAAGAGTGGAAAGTGCTGGCCTGGGTTCAGTCTGACCTGCCAGAAAATGCAGCCTGTCATAGTACCACACCCTGGGACATAAATGTCATCTGCAGCTCCTAATCTCTGGGAATCCTGGACCTTCTTGTGCTCCCTTAGATAAGTGCTCCTCAGGCCACCAATTAGGATCTTCAAATAGATGATGTCTGCCGTGGGGATCACCGTCTTCACAAATTGCAGCAAATTATCCAGCACTGCCTTCCTCTTTGTTTGGTTCTTATATTCGGGGTGGTTTATCTGCCACAGACAGGGCAGCTCCCTGAACATATCAATGAAGATTGGCATAAAGTCCTGATCCTTCAAGATATCCATTTTAACTGCAAGAAACAACACAAGACAAACCCTAATGTCAGCCTAAAGTCTTCTAAACTTGTGCAAATACAGGCCTCAAACTAGAAGCAGTATAGGCCCAATGTTAAATCTTGCCTTCGCTATCACGATCGGCACCTCCGTTACTCCTTGCTCTGCTCACAGATCGTACGTACTACGCACGCGTGTTACGCTTTATAGACACTGCGCATGCGTGAAACTCCACCCGCCCCTGATGTTCTTTCTAGTCTATTCCCCGCCCCTTCTCGTTCGGCTCAGTGGGGGAAGAGCACATGGCGGAGACACAGCAGGTGTCAGATAATTACACCAACGAGGAGGGGGAGGAGCAAAGCCCAGAGCCTGAAACGTCCCGATCCAGACGTCGGGGTACGACGATCGAAAGATCAGCTAAGGAAGCGGTGGTCGGACCTGAAATTAAGAGAGCATGAGCAGTACAGAAGGATCCGGAGAGTGTTGCAAAAAAGTAAGTAGTTGTCCTGTGTTCCGATTCTTTATTTTTCTTACGTTCGTGCTGCTCCATGTGCTTTTCTTAACTGTTGTACAGTTTAAAATGGCAACTTTCATGTTCATGGGCACATTATTTTAAAACATTGTTCGTTCGGCCTAGAAAACACCATTGTTTTGGCCATATGCATTTGCCAACATTTTTTATGGCCTACTTGTCTGAAAATAATTTGGTTGTGTAGATGGGTTTGTAACTAGAATGCAATGCACACTAGATTCTGTGTAAGGAGAGGACACTCAGCAGTTTTCACATCTGGACGCTGGAGCACTAGTGTGGGACACAAGAACACACTTTTTATTAGGGGGTCCACACAGGTGCTCCAGTGTATACTATAGGGGTGTCTCCATCTGTAAAGTTTGTACTAAACAGGTAAAGTATTGAAGCTTGACAAAGGACAATAACATTTCAACATCTTGGAACTCTGCCAAAACAGACAATTGTACCCCACTTCCAAGCAATGTTTCATATTCCTATTTCTGCCATCAAATATCTGTGTGCTAAGTATACCTATTTTTTTTTACATAGGGGATAAAAGACTCGGAGGACACCCCTCATCCGGGGAGACCAGAGACCCCCTACCTCATGAAGAAGTGGAGATCCACCCAAGTCAAGCAGAGCAGGAGGAGGAAGGAGACGTGGTGGAAATTGTCACCACAACAGGTGAGTGTCTGCGACCACAGGCTCAGGTAAGAGATGGATGCTGGCAGATTTATAATACATGGTGTGTTTTTGTTTCTATCTTTTTAGGTGATCGTGATGTTGTGGATCCAGATTATTTCACCTCTGAAAGTGCATAGATCCTGATCGGGGAGATCATGGGGTGTAATAGGGACTTGGAAAACATCCAGAAAAGCATCAATGATGTTAAAAAAAAATGAAGAACATCATTGATGTTTTAGGGAGAGTTTAAAACCAAGCAAAATCCCTTTGTTTTTTTGTACTTTTTGTGAGCTAAAACTTTTGACCATTTTTTGACATATTTGCGAAAAGCCAAATTTTGAAGATGCATACAGTGTGTCAACATGTGCTATCTGCCATCACGGGAGATCAATGTAGGCATTTTGGGGGTGCAAGCCCTTCCTCAATAGTAAAGTAGCTGTGAGGAAGGGGTTGCACCCACAAAACACGTCCCTTGATCCCCCGTGATGGCAGATAGCACATGTTGACATTCTGCAATTTGTGTGCATCTTCAAAATTTGGCTTTTCTAGGGGTGACTTCACCCCATCTGAAGGCAATATCAAACAAAGTTTGTAAATACTCATGTCTGATATTGCCTTCAAGTTCTACCAAATGTGAACTTTGTAAGTTCAAGATTTGTGTCTTTCTTGTTGGTTTTAAACATGCCTGTTTTATCTTAAATGGACATTTCTACTTTTTCTAATGTGACCCCAAAAATTGTTATACAACAAACATGTTGGTTTGTTTTAAAAACCTTTTACAAATGCACATGTGATTGTGCTGGTATTAAAAAGATTGTTAATCAAGAATGTATGGATTATTGTTTCAACGCTCCAAAAATTTTGCTGTGCTCTAATTGGTGTTTTCTGTGACAATGGGGGTTATTTCCTAAGGGAAAATCCACTTTGCACTACAAGTGCAGTTTCAACTGCACATGTAGTGCAAAGTGTCTTTGCCTTTAGTAAATAACACCCAACAATGCTTTGTAATGTTACACAATCACGCCATTTTCAGGACTCACCACATTTCTGTCAGGGTCAGCTAAAAGAAACAAGCAGTAAATGTTACCAAAGATTTTAGTAGTTAAATTTTTTTGTTTATTTGAAAAAGGGTTCAGACATTGTCTGGCATATTAATAGCCCCCCTACCCGCAAAGTATTCAAGGTATCTTAGACGGACATCACGGGCACTCAGGGGGGGCAAGCCAGGATGGCCACTTTCAAGCGCCGTCAGGGTTGGTTCATTCTGAATTCCGGCCTCAGGCCCAACTGAGCCAGCATAGTTGGCAGAATGTTGCCGTAAAAAGTTGTGTAGAACACAGCATGCCAGGATGATGTGATTCAGTTTGTACTCCGCCATGTGTATGGGTGTAAGAAATAGGTTGAACCGGCTGGCCATGATTCCAAACATGTTCTCCACCACTCTTCTGGCTCTGGCCAGCCGGTAATTAAAAACCCTCTGGTCCGGGGTAAGGGTCCTCATCGGGAATGGCCGCATAAGATGGTCCCCTAGCACAAACACTTCATCAGCAACGAAGACGAATGGGAGTCCTTCCACATTCTCTTCTGGAGGTGGCAAGTCCAAGCTGCCATTCTGGAGATGCCTGTAGAACTCCGTCTGGGTGATGACTCCACCATCAGACATCTGGCCATTCTTCCCCACGTCCACATACTAGACATGTGCACACTGAAATATTTCATTTCGGAATTTCGTTTTCGTCCGAAAAATAAATGTATTTAGTTACTCCCGAAATTCGTTTTTATTTATCTCATTTTTCGTTAAAAATTGCATTCGTCCGAAAATCCAAATTAAGGTCGAATCTGTCATTGAAGGCTTATGGTGTCTGTCGAATGTACAGCTAAACTGTACAACGCCGTATAGTTTACTTGCTCCGTCGAATCTTCTTAGAACTTTCAACAGACACCATAAGCCAAAGTATGTGTGTACTTAGTTCTAGCTATTTTACTGCTCCTCCTCTTTGGTTACAATCAGCCAATAACATTCATCATCATCATTATTTTTATTTATCTTTTCTCCCCTACGTCGAATCTTTTCTCCCCTACGTCGAATCTTTTCTCCCCTACGTCGAATCTTTTCTCTCTACGTCAAATCTTTTCTCTCTATGTAGAATAATCTTGGACTAATAGAGCTAAGCTTAGGCACATTCGACCACAGGTTTGATGGACACAGACTGTTATTGTCATCATCATGTCGAATCTCCTATCTATATCGAACTGTTGTAGCAACGAAAACGAAAATAAAGCATTACTTTGGCCAGCCCCTCCTTAGTTACACTATTGACAGCCCACTGGACAGGTAAGACGTGTCATAATACAAAGATATAAATCCACACTGTACACATTTTAGCACATTTGGAAATTCTGCTATTACCTATCAAGATAATAATAGGATACAAAAATGTTAAACAGTACCATTTGAAAGTATTCAGGCAGGCCCTTGCACTACATGCGTTGGTGAATTCATCCCTAAATCTGACCACAAAAGAGGTTGGTATAGTGTGTATGGGTTTGGCAAAGTCAGCAGATAGATGATTGAGGATAGATAGAGAATTGGTATCAGCTGACTTAGCAGTTGGGGGGAGGGAGGGTTCCAAATGATTTGGGGACCGCCCAAAAAAAGCCTCTGAAACTCTGCCTGAATTTAAACCACAAATCACATTTTTAAACATTTTAGGGGGTTTTTAGGGTAAAGCACTACTATGGAGCTGATAAAATACATTGTTAAGTGACTACATGAGGTGAATATAGGGCAGGAGAGCATGCTGGGGAGGTAAGTGAAGGCAAATATGTATGAAGGAGAAAAAAATTTATTACATAAAAATCCAGCATGCATGAGGACAAAGGGGACATTCACAGCATATTACAATCATGGTAATTTGGGAATGAGGAGAGAAATACAATATATTATCAAACATTATATACAATAAAATGTGATGTTAAAGGATAAAAATCTTACCTTAATATACTCCTTCTGCAGGACCTGGATGATGGCAGAACAGGTCTCTGGGATAATGATACCCAGAGCCTGGGGGGAGATGCCTGTCGAGAACTTGAGGTCCTGCAGGCTTCTCCCTGTCGCCAAGTACCGCAGGGTAACGACGAGCCTCTGCTCCGCAGTGATGGCTTGCCTCATGCAGGTATCCTGCCTGCTGATATAGGGGGTCAGCAAAGCCAGCAGACGGTGAAATACGTGGTCCGTCATCCTGAGAAAGTTCCTGAATCATCAGGATTATTCTCACGGATCTCACAGAGCAAAGGCATATGACAGAACTGGTCACGCTGAAGCAACCAATTCTTGGTCCATGAACTCCTCCCCACCCTGTTCATGGACTGGACTTGTGTCAAGGTCAGGACCCCAACACCAAGCCCCCGCACAGCACGAACTCTACAAGGAGTACGTATACGCAACATGGCTAGAAAACGGTCGGCTGCTCAGAACGCAGTAACAGAACGCACTGAAGAACAGCAAGGCCTGTGAAGAGCGACCTGAAAAACAGTAACGAACGAACAAGAACACAATGACTAAGTCACGCGGAACTTGCTTGCACGCACTGAAGAGCTGATACAAACCCACAAGCACAAACTGAACCGCAGAAAACAATCTGAAAGCCACGAGTCTGAGAAAGCGCAAATCGTCTCTCACCAAACTTTTACTAACACGAGATTAGCAAAAGGAGCCCAAAGGGTGCCGCGCTTGGTTCTGAACTGGCCTTTTCTAGTCTCATCGTACGTGGTTGACGTCACCGCGTTGTTGGCGATCGGAAATTCCGACAACTTTGTGCGACCGTGTGTACGCAAAACAAGTTTGAGCCAACATCCGTCGGAAAAAATCCTAGGATTTTGTTGTCGGAATGGTATAAAATAAATACTGCGCTAACACTAATTAAACTTACATAAGCTGCGACTAAAAAGTAGTAAACCATATAATCTAATAAAATTCAAAAAGTTGCGCTAAAAAAATTAGAGTGGCAACAGGCAAGTGCCTAAAGGCCTCATAAAAAATGAGGATAAATAGTGATCACTAAGCAAATATTTCAATGCTAATCAGTGTATAAATGCACCATAAAAAATTAAATTTGTAGAACACAGATATTACTTTCTATGTCCATAAAAAAAGAAACACTCAATCATAAATAGCTTGATGCGGGCAATAAGTGAATGCCTCAAAACACTAAGGCAAAAAATATAACAGTGTGACAGAAATATGTCTAAGAGAGCCGTGTCACAACATTAGAAAAATAATAATCAATGTATAAAATAAACCAAGCTTATAAAATCCAAAAAAAATTCATAGCTGTACAGAAACAATAATGATTATAGTCCGTACATGCTTCGTAGCACACATACAAAACAAAGTAATAAGTGTCCCCAAGTGCTGAGTAAATATTGGAACCAAAACTTGCTGCAGTGAATAGGGTGCATAGACAGACCTCCACCATTCAAAAACTGCTGCCTCTTACCAGAAAAAGTTGTCTTCTGGGTGTTCGAATCGCGGTGTCGTCGGGACGTAGCTCCTCCTCCCCTAAAGATAAAGTGGCACCCAACATTTTTGACCCTCCTATTTCAAGACCCAGTTTCTTTTCTGAGCTGACAGGATACTTCCAGTGTAGGAGGTGTCAGGTCTGTTCGATAAATGGTTGTAGGAGTAGAAGATCGGTGAACTTTACTTCTACTTGCACACGTAAATCCTTTACCATTGAGCCCTTTATCACATGCTCCACTACGGGGGTCGTCTACTTACTGCAGTGCCCGTGCAGCCTGCAGTATGTGGGCCGAACGAAAAGACCCCTGCAGGTGAGATTAAACGAACACATTAATAATATCAGGAGAGGATTTACAAAGCACTCTGTATCAAAACATTACCTGACAGCTCATAGCAGGGGCCCCACAGGCACTATTTTTCTGGGGATAGACAAATTCAAGCCCCACTGGAGGGGTAGCATCTTGTTTCGTAGTATCTCCAGATTAGAGATGGACTGGGTCCATAAATTGAAGACCTATACCCCCTTTGGCCTTAATATCGATGTCGATGTTAACTCTTTTATAGACAATTCCTAGAGAGTGGGGGTTAATTTTGTTACCATCCGGTTTCTTTTTACACATTTTTTATTTTTTTAGATTTATACATTATATGTGAGGATAATACCTGCATTCATGGCATACATAGACGCTTTATGAATTTTTGTACTTGGAGTGCTCTCTCATTTCAGGGAAACGGTACCTTACTTTTAATAATTCTCCATTTAAATATTTTTTATCCATTTTTACTGTGTCTTTGTGTTTGGTGACCCCTGGTATTTTGATTATTGTAATAAAAAAGAAGGGAAGAAGAAGGGAAGGAGAGAAAGGAAAGGGAAGGGGAAAGGGAAGGGAAGAAGAAAAAAGGAGAAGAGAAAAGGAAGGGAAAAGAAAGGGAAATTTCCCTTTTTTTGTGATATATATAATTTTATTTATATATCTAATCCTTTAAGTAAAACCAATTTATCATTTGACTGCATGGAGTTTTTTCTTTTTTTAAGCGAATCCTTTTCATCAGCAGTCTTGTAATTTCTTTGTTATATGTGTTGGATATGATAGGCTCGATAGGGACTATCCATACACTGTCATTATGCCCCGAACATCTATCACAAAGGTAACGCTTTGTATTGCCCATACTGTTTCCCTTAAGCAAGATGGCGCTTCAATGCCTTCTATAGTAATGAGATGTTGTTAGTGTGTCTATTTAAGCGGTGCGTCGGGACGTTGCTCGCATCCCGTGATCACGTCCTGTTGTGACGAAAATGGGAGGAGGAGCTACGTCCCGACGACACCGCGATTCGAACACCCGGAAGACACGGGTTGTCTTGGAGCCGGCCGGCTTTCCCATACGCTTTTATATACAACTGATTTTGTAAGTGCAATCCATATCCTTTTTTATTCAATAAACGTTAGATTTTATGCTATGTGGAGCTCTTTATCTCTTTTATGGGGACACATCCTACTTACTGAGGTGTGACTGGCGGAGAGAGTTCCTGGATTCGGATGACAACAAGTGCCTGTTGTACAGATCCCTGGCTGGGGTTGTAGCCATCCGCCCTTTAGATCTCCTATAATTAAGAGACCAACTTTTTCTGGTAAGAGGCAGCAGTTTTTGAACGGTGGAGGTCTGTCTACGTACCCTATTCACTGCAGCAAGTTTTGGTTCCAATATTCACTAAGCACTTGGGGACACTTATTACTTTGTTTTGTATGTGTGCTACGAAGCATGTACGGACTATAATCATTATTGTTTCTGTACAGCTATGAATTTTTTTGGGATTTTATAAGCTTGGTTTATTTTATACATTGATTATTATTTTTCTAGTATTGTAACACGGCTCTCTTAGACATATTTCTGTCACACTGTTATATTTTTTGCCTTAGTGTTTTGAGGCATTCACTTATTGCCCGCATCAAGCTATTTATGATTGAGTGTTTCTTTTTTTATGGACATAGAAAGTAATATCTGTGTTCTACAAATTTAATTTTTTATGGTGCATTTATACACTGATTAGCATTGAAATATTTGCTTAGTGATCACTATTTATCCTCATTTTTTATGAGGCCTTTAGGCACTTGTCTGTTGCCACTCTCATTTTTTTGAATTTTATTTGTTGTCGGAATGTCCGATCAATGTCCGACCGTGTGTACGGGGAATAAGTGTGGGGGCATTGGTCACTACCACCTACCACTGTGACTGTCCAAGCCCACCAAGATCCAGAGAAGAGAGAACATTACAAGCTGGTGGAAAACTTCAGAGGGCCACTGGTAAAATAGTCAGCCAGATACCGAACTAAGTCAGCTTGCTCCAGTTCCCAGATTCAAAACAAAGAGCAGGTAGGGCCCAAGCCTTTATGTCAGGTCTCATCTAAAGCTTTGATTAGGTTGCCTCAGACTCAGGCCTTAGGTTGTGGGGGATCATTGCACACCAAACCCAAAACCATCAGCCTAGACCAGAGATCCTCAAACTACGGTCCGCTGTTGCGGAACTAAACATCCCATGAGGCATTGTAAAACTCTGACATTCACAGACATGGCTAGGTATGATGGGAATTGTAGTTCTTGAACAACTGGAGGGCCATAGTTTGAAGACCCTTGGCCTAGACGATAACAGAATCACCATCAGACCAAAAGAAAGGTTAAACCTCAAGCATCAAAACAAGTCACCTCAGCTCCTCTAAGCAAATTTTCTGACAAGCTGCTGTGCTCTTCTATAGTACCTGTTAACAAGGAAGGTGTATATATGCAAGCTTTTCTGGACTCTGCACTCAAGTGACCTTTCTCTACCACAATTTCTATGACAAAAACCTTAAGCACTTGCCTCTACAGAAGTTAGAAGATCTAGAGAACTGGGGTATAGGGATTAAGAAGCCCCCTATGATGGGTACCATGATGAGATCAAGCTTTACCTCCCAGTCAAGCTTGAATTTGGTCCCATGATGGTAGGCGGGCCAGATACTACTGACACATTAGCCATCTAGTGTTCCTGCCCTCCAGGGGCTAATCAGAGTTCCGTAATAGTGGGGGTGAGCCCCAGCTGAAGGAGTGGGAAAGCTATGGAATTTGGACAAGATGGAAAAGGTCTTGCAGCCAGGTGAAGTAACATGTATGCTGGCTTCAGTCAAATTGAATTGGGATCAACCTGGTCCTTACATTATCCTTGAGGGTGATCCACAAAGTGAAGATTTGGGTTTGGAACTGAAGTAGTTTCTACGAAAGTTCTATGCAGAACCTATGGAAAAGTTCCTGTCAGTGTATGCAATATTACTAACTCTCCAGTAAAGCTTTGAGCTTGAATGATGATGGGACAACTGAACCAAGCTTTACCCTTTGCACCCCATGACTTGGTGGGGGGGCACAGAAGAGTTGTTAGAGTACCAGTTCTAAACACTACTCCTCAAATAGACAATGTTCTGCAATGCCTATAGGGGGCCAAATGGTTAAGGGTGTTGGACTTGGGAAGTGAGTACCCATGCACCCTGATGATCAGGGGAAAACAGGTTCTATTTGCCCTGTGGAGTACTGTGAATTTAATGGGATGCCACAAGGTCAAACAGGAGCCCCTGCAACATTTCATCATTTGATGGAGCGAACCATTGGTGACATAAGCCTTACTGAAATGCTGGTGTACTTGGACATAATAATCATCTTTGGACGTACTTAAGAAAAGCACGAGGAGCGTTTGGAGAAAGTTTTGAAGCGACTCAGTTAAAATTGCCTCTTGAGAAGTGTCAGTTCTATCAGCGATCGGTCACTTATCTTGGGCATGTTGTCGCAAATTCATCGAAAAACTCAATGAGCACCTGCACAAGTCAGTATTTGAGGTTAAGACACCCACTAACATATGTTCTTACCAAGGCCAAGCTGGATTCTACGGGAGATCAATGGTTGGAGACACTGCCCTAGGTCCATTTCAGTTTGAAATACTGCCCTGGAGTTGTGACTAGAGACACTGATGCTCTGTCAAGAAGACCCTGTGCCTCGGAGACTTCTAAGTTAGAATGGACTCAATTTAATTCAGGAGCCCAAGCTTTGTGCCAAGGAATCAAATACAGAGCCAGAGGGGCGACAGGGGCCAAGGCCATTGAAGTTACCATTCCTGATGACCCCGGTGAGGAATAAGGGGCTGCCTACTCTATCCAAGAATGACTTGAGTAAAGACCAAGCAGAAGATCCTCTCTGCTCTTTGACTTTGAAAGCCTTGGAGAGTGGTTGTCCAGAGCTTCTACTAGCCGCAGATTTTCTAAAGGAGGTTTGACTATTCTTCAAATAGTGGGATCGTTTACAGTTGCTGGACAGGGTGGTCTACCAAAGGCCCCTTGGATGAGCCCAAAGAAAGATGGCAACTGTTCCTCCCCAAGAAACATAGGGGGGCAGTGCTGTATGTGTTACATGGGCATGGACATTTGGGACCTGACAGGATCAAGTTAGTT
The DNA here is from genome assembly GCF_042186555.1 of Aquarana catesbeiana. NCBI lineage: Eukaryota > Metazoa > Chordata > Amphibia > Anura > Ranidae > Aquarana > Aquarana catesbeiana. Next base: position 173,100,569 of record NC_133333.1, read on the forward strand.
AGAAATTGTTTCTACTGACCTTGTATGTGTACCAAAGCTCCTGTCTTCACTGCATCTAGAGGGAGACTCTACCCTTTAGAGCTGCCCCAATATGCCAACTCCAGAATCAAGGTCCCATGGATTTGTTGTGCATTGGTTTCTTAAGTATTGATCCTGACACGAGTGACCAAGGACTGTATTGGTAGTGACTGATCATTTCACTTGTTATGTCCAAGCTTTTCCAATGAGATATCAACAAGCTGCTACAGTCACCAAGATATTAAAGGAGGAGTTTTTGGTTCACCATGGAGCACACCAGAGAATACACTGTGTTCAAGGAAGAGATTTCAAGAGCAGGTTCATCAAACCGCTGTTTGATCTGGGCATTAACAAGTCAAGAACAACACTTTACCACCCTCAAGAAGATGCACAATTAGAGAGGTTTAATCATATCCTCCTTGATGTGTTAGAGATCCTTTCTTCAGAAAGAATACAGTATCAGAGCAGACGCATCTTCACTGTCGTGCATACCTACAATAGTACTGAGAATGATACAACTGGATATTCCCATATAGACTTATGTTTGAGAGAGAAGCCCATCAGCCAATGAATTTGGCCTTTACCATCTCCCTAGACAGAACATCAGCTACCACTCACAGACAGGCTGCAGGAGAACCTAAAGACAGCCTATGAGCAAGCTTGAGAAGCTTCTGATGCCATTGATCAGTGGGAACAGAAGAAATTATGATCTGAGCGTTCAAGTACATGACTTACAGCCTGGAGACAAGATTATGCTAAGAAATTTGGGACCTCCTAGAAAGCATAAGTTACCTGACTGGTGGAGTTCTCAGCAATATGCCTGGCCTACCCGTATACCAAATCCGCTCTGATGGCAGGACAGGGCCTCTGAATATTTGGCATCAAAACCATTTACTGCCCCTGAGTGAAGCTGTCAGGGTGTTATGCTTTATGTCTATCTATTAAGGTTCTTGCAGTAAAACCAAGGAAGCTTAGACTTCTGTAGTGTATCAATGCTTTACTAAACAGAAAAGCTGCACATACAACTGTAGGATACACAATACAACACAATTCATAGCTTACAAAATATGTCTACAAATATAAGCATGTACAATAGGTACGCATTAAGTAACTAAACAGTTACTCAACTTAGGGATCAAGATGTAATGTCCTTCATGGTTCCTTGCTCAGTCCAACTTAAAATGTCTTTAAAGCTATCCAGCTTACGACAGCCATGTGTTACCCCATCGTCCTCCCTAACACCTCTCCGTTCCTTTCTCCACATGCTTGTTTCAAAAGACCCCAAGCCCCTCCCACCAACTTCCTGCATACCAACTTCCTCTGCTCAGCTCCAAAACCTATCAAACTGGTTTATTTACATATCAATGTAGGGGGGGGGGGGTTAAGCTTGGCTTCTCTGCAAACATATGCTCTTAAAAATCTAACTCTATATAATTGCTATCAAGACAATACAAATGGCCATAGCAACGCAAAGGGTACCTGCAAGAGTTGAGACTCCACAAGGTTACATTGAGTGGGGAACAGTGGTGCATGGTCAGAATTTGCAGGAGCTATCTGATGATGTGCTGCTCAAAAGAAGAGCGCTGTTTAGAGACTGCTGATATCAAATTCTGTGCGACATGTAAGGGGACCTGGATCTAGAGAGCCCACACTGGGAATCAGTGTTTCACTTGCTGGATGCGGCAAAAGGCTTTGACCATCAGCATACCCCTGACCATCAGGTGAGGACCATTGGTTGCTACTGGTTACTACTGCTAGGAGCTTGTTAGTGAGAGAGGACTGGCTGGAGGCCAGTAGGTCTGTAGGGAAAAGACTGGGCTGCTGCTGCTGCTGGCTGAGCAGAACTCTGCCATAGCTGTCCATAATCGGGAGAGACTGCTCATCACTCAGTGTGAGGTGTGATTTGGATACCTGGTGTGATCAAAGTGTAGTAGGAAGCACTCCCACCACAGAACCAGGATAAGAAGGGACTGTCTCAGCACTCCCACCATAGAAGGAAGGAAAGGAGGGACTCAGCAGTATTGAAAGATAGAGATCACAGCAACTTCTATTCCTATCTGACTTGAACTTGGCTTTTACTGAATCAGAGCATGTGACCCTGAGACCCAGAAGAGGGTGCCCTGGGTGTGGCAAGAGACTAAGGGTAGATTTAGAAGTGCATCTAAATCTCACTTTCAGCTGAAGTCCAATCTGCATTTGGATTATGCATTTGGATTACGCTCCAGAGGCTCTTCTCCACCTGTTTTACCCCATTTTTGCTGACAAACACATTGAAACTGTGGCTCCTTGCAGTGCTTCCCCATTTACTTGAATGTTGCTTGCCACCCGAACGCTACATGTTACATAAACTTTGCCAAGGGCATAAAGCTAACCATCGTGATCTCGGAATGCAAACACCCCTATCCGCTACCTATTGCAGCGTAATGGGGGGGCGGCTCCACCCCATGCCTAAATTAGCCCTAACATAACCTTTTTTCTAATGGCAACTGTTATGTTTTCCTCAAGGGCCCCAACTTTGCCGGTCAAAATTATTTACCATCATTCACTGGCCAGTGTGACAAAACAGGAACTGTTATAGCATGTTAAGGCTGTCTTTACATACTGTTGTTAGATAAATGTTATCCAGAATATTGCAGGTGTTTGACCAGATCTCTAAGAGCAACATTATTGTCTTATTGACTGTTTGTATATGTACCAGTGGCGGCCCATCCATAAGGGGCGTACAGGCGCTGCACCCCTATCCATGCATCTGGCCCCCCTAATCTACATGCAGGGCACCAGATGCATGGATTTCAATGGGGGGGGGGGCTTTGAAGCAAGTGATTAGAGCCAAAGTCTCTAATAGACTTCAAAAAAGGGTGTGACAACAGCGAATGAATATTCGCTATTTTCATACTGATTTTCCTCAGTAACAGGTCTGGGACCCGTTTTCCGGTTGACTGAAAGGAGAAGCATTCCAATTGGCCTAGGAGGTGGAAGGAGGAGACAGAAGCCACTGTGATGCCTTGGGAGGCGAGCAGGGGAAGGGGAAGCCACCCATGATGCCCTTGATACCTGCGGAGGAAAGCAGGGGAAGGGGAAGCCACACGTGATGTCCATGGAGGAGAGCAGGGGAAGAGGAAGCTGCCCGTGATGCCCTTGATGCTGAGGAGGAGAGCAGGAGAAGGAGAAGCTGTCACCTATGTGAAGCACTGCCCGCCATAGATGGGGTAAGTACCAGTGCTCCTGATGACCTGACTGAGCGGACAGGGGGGTTCACTGTTTGCAGCCCCCTCAAAAGATTTACCACCAGCTGCCACTGATATGTACACTTGCAAATCCTCTCTACTTTGAGGCTATGCTTGGCCTAATACATTTTTTGAAATACCTAAGGTGTGTTGATAAGTGCTAGGTGAGTGAGGTGTGTAATCTTCAGGTATACAGAGAAATCACAGAACAATTTAGGGGCTCCTCTGGGGGTAGCTCTACAGAGGTGTGTGGGTTAATTGTAAAGGGGTTGCCTAATGCTAGGGACAGATTAGAACAGAGACAGTTAGGGGTGCTGCAGAATTTACACTTTTTCAGAAAATACTGAGAACTAACTGTCAGTACAAAGATGAATCATCACTCTATTTTCTCTTCCTGTCCTCATGTGCACTTCAGCAAAGCCTGATTAGCTCTTGTAGCCCTTGGCATGATTTACATAAGATTTGGGAAGTAAATTCCAAGGAAACAGGCAAAAACTAGATTCACACAACACAGATGATGACATTGTACTTAAAGTGGAGTTCCACCCACTTTTAGAACTTGTCATCAAATGCATTCTAGCAGCATATGCAATAACCAATCAAAGAAAGTGTCCTGGAGTGCATGCTGTAGTGATACCCCCAGATGTGGGTATTCATAAGTGTTTCTGAACAGGGTACCCCTGGAAGGTGGCTGGGTGATACGTCACACCTAATGTGCAATGTTAAGCTGGCTGATGTTGGGGCCTGTCTGTAAGGTAGTGCACATGCAGGGCCAATCCTGGGCGGGTGCACCATGCCCAGGTGCTTTGAGCTGAGACAGAGGGGGGGGCGCAGAAACTCAGGTGCCACAGATCCCCTCCTGCTTGCTCTTCCTGCTGGCAAATGATAGAAGAGGTGAGCAGGTCCGAGGAGGAGAAACTGTGCTGCCCCCTCCTTTCCCTGCTCGAGCTGCCACTGTCAGAAGAGGTCTCTCTTTTTCCCGCTCATTCCCCCTCCCTGTTCTGTCAGCAGCGGAGAGAGCAGCTGTGTCTCTGTGTCTTCTTTCCCCTCTCCCTCACCTCCTCGTGCTGCTGTACTCAGGAGCGGCGCTTAAAAGGACAGCCGCTATATTACTTCCCTCTCCTTCCTATTGGCCAAGGAAAAAAAAACAATCAAAAAGGAACAGATCATGGAACATGCAGTCCCTAGTCACAAGCTGCATCTAGTGACAGGCGAAGGTGGCAAGTGACACTGCATCTGGTGGCAAGTGACAGTGGCAAGTGACAAGTGGCATCTGGTGCCAGGCGACTGTGGCACGCTGCATCTGGTGGCAGTTGATGGTGGCAATTGACAAGCTGCATCTGGTGGCAGGCGACAGTGGCACACTGCATCTGGTGGCAGGCGATGGTGACACGCTGCATCTGTTTGCAAGTGACAAGCTCAGGGTTCCCAATAATTTGCATTATGGAGAGTTGAACTATTTCAATATATATTACAATGTAGTAATATAAATAATGTGATTCACTCATCCTGACACCATATCAAGCATGGTGTCTGGATGATTTAAGTGCTAACACATCCTTTGAAAGGGTTATTTCCTTTTTCTTGAGCAGTGTTAGAAATGTTGAAGGAGTCCATGGAAGCTGCAGACTTTTACTGCATTCAAGTTCAAGATAGAACTGTCAATGCCAGGATCTCTGTTCTGCTGTTCAATGAGAGACATGCTCTCTGCTCAGAGTCGTGTGAATAGCAACCCCACTGGGCGCCCCCCCCCCCGACAATGACGGAATGCCAGGGCCCTGTCGCAAGTGCGACTGTTGCAACCCTGGTAATTCTGCGACTGTGGTTTATACATAGGGATAGCATGGAAAGTTTTTTCACATTTATATATGTGATTAGTTAATGCTGGTAAAATTCAGGATGTGGTTGACATGCTTGCACTTTAGGCTTACTAAAACAACTGTAAACTCAAAAGTTTAGAATTACCGGAGAAAAGATGTTGAGCATTATCCTCAGGTGTTGTGCCATTGACTCATTGCCATAGAAACATTTGAAAAGGGGAGGTGTTAGTAAGATGATCACGCAAATGTAAGGGCGCCAGAAATATTTCTGCATCCAGGCGCCAGTGACCCTAGGATCGGCCCTGTGCACATGGATCTGTCCGTTTTGATGCTGTGCAATGGATGATTGATAGTAAGGAGCAGTCTCTACTGGCATTAACTGTGTGAAGCAAGGGATTAAGCTTGGTAGTTCCGCTCACAACGCCTTGCATGCAACAGATACGGTCCCATACACTTGACAGTCAGTAGTCCCAGATGTCTCAGTCCTCACAATGAGGGTCTCACAGATGTAGGCATGTATGGCCCCTGCTCTGGTCCCACAACACAGTGACTTTCTGTGGCTCAGTCTCTTAGCTCTCTCAGGACACAGTAGCAGGTTTGCACACTGTTATTCCCGCCCTGCTGTGTCTCCTATGTAGTGATCTCCCTGGTGGGCTCTGGCAGGTCTGTACACTCTTCTTTCCCCCCTGGCAAAAGACGCCAATCTCTCTAGAACTGCCTGGGAAAAACGAAGTGTCGCCTCTTTTTGTCACCAGGGATTCCTTGGTGTTGTAGTTTTTAATTGTATTCTTTCCCCCTGAGCAGTGCTTCTGAAGGACTACATAGCCCTATGTCCCACGCAGCTGGTGTGTTACCAGTCTCCTCCTTTCAGGTTCTGGTGTTTCCAGGTGGGAGGGGGGGCAAGAAGAGGATTTCAGACAGCCCGTTCTGCTCATAGCCAGCAGCTCAGCTGCAGGAGGGAGAGCGAAAGACTGCAGCATAGCCAGCCTGTTTCTGGACGAACAGGCAGTTGATCACATAGCCAGTAAGCAACCAGCTCTACACCCCCACCAAAGAACCTTTGGTCCCCCAAAGGAAAGACCATGTCTGGCGATATGTAAATGTCCATAACCTGGTACAAAATTTGCATAAACAATAGGCGGCAGAACCATTTTAGTAATCACATGAGAGCAAACAGTTAGCATTCAAACAGGCATAGCAGAAAAAAAATGTATCTAATAGCACATTTTTTTACTAAACATTTTGGCCATGAGGGCCTCCCACCAAGGTGTGTCATGGGGTGGTCTAGAGTCACTTTCCACCAAAACTGAAGCAGAAAGAATTGGTTTCTCTTGAGACCTTCTAGTCTCTTCTGCACTCTCACTCAGTGTTTGCAAGCCAATCTCATGGTTGGAAGAATTGTCCTCTTTGGTCTTTACTCTTTTGGATCCGATGACCCCTCTCCAGCCGATTCTTCACCCAGTTCTGGGGGTGATTGGATAATCTATATGTTGGGGATACGGGAGAGTCTTCCTGACTCTCTGAGTAATAACCCTAAGGTACAAACTCTGAAGCTTCAGACCTGAGAGTATTAGTGTCAGTCTCTGCAAGAGGAGGGGATGAAGTGACGTCTTTAGGTGTAGATGGCCACATCCAGACCATACAAACATCTTCCTCCTCACTGCTTTCTCCTGCATCTTTGTCTGGTGGTGAAGGTTGCGACCTGGTGACTGAAAGTAGATGGGCTAGACGAAGGCGTCTTGGTTCTTGCAGGTACCATGCTGGCTTCACCCAGAGGCAGTAGATGATTTTGATGCCAAGTCTTCAAAGGCCCTGTCCTCTCATCAGGATGGATTTGGTACACTGGAGGATCAGGCAATTGTTTGCATGGGATGATAGAAATCTTCCTAAGCCTTTGTTGTAAGGCCCTAGCGGACACTTCTTCTGGGATCAACTCCACTCCCTTGTCCTTTCCATGACAATTGGCTTCAAGTACAACAAAGGGCCTTGGTTGATCTCAGCTGAACTTGACTGAAGCTTGTAGACATGCCATCTCACCTGGCTGCAGTATCTTTTCACCTCTGTCTAGTTGCCACAGCTTCCCCACTCCTCCTGCTGGGACTTTCTGTTCTTGTAACATGCACTGATACACATGTTGTAGCATGGGGTGTACACTCTTGGTTGGTATGTCTTGCTTTGAGCCAAGGGAATGAGTAGTCCCCCGACAAGATCATTCATCCCCACTTACATAGTTATATTGTAGTCGAGGTTGAAAAAAGACACAAGTCCATCAAGTCCAACTTCTGTGTGTGATTTTATGTTAGTATTACATGGTAATCATTAAGGTGCTTATCTAATAGTTTTTTTAAAATTGTCGATGCTCCCCGCTGAAACAACTGCCTGTGGAAGAGAATGCCACATCTTACCACTCTTACAGTAAAAAAACCCTCTACGCAGTTTACGGTTAAACCCCTTTTCTTCTAATTTCAGTGAATGGCCGCGTGTCTTATTAAATCGCAAAAAGGTTTTGTCCCTATTTTGGGGTCATAGTATGGTATTTATACGTTGAAATCATATCCCCTCTTAAGGGTCTCTTCTCCAGAGAGGATAAGTTCAGTGCTTATAACCTTTCCTCATAACTAATGTCCTCCAGTTCCTTTATTAGTTTGGTTGCCCTTCTCTGGACTCTCTCTAGTTCCAGCACATCGTTCCTGAGGACTGGTGCCTAGAACTGGACAGCTAACTCCAGGTGCAGCCAGACCAGAGTCTTGTAGAGCGGGAGAATTATTGTTTTATCTCTGGAGTTAATCCCCTTTTTAATGCATGCCAATATTCTGTTTGCTTTACTTGCAGCAGCTTGGCATTGCATGCCATAACCGAGCCTGTCATCTACTAGGGCCTCCAGGTCCTTTTCCATCTTAGATTCCCCCAGAGGTTCTCCCCCCAGTGTATAGATTGCATTCATATTTTTGCCACCCAAATGCATTATTTTACATTTTTCTACATTAAACCTTGCCCACCCCATTAATTTGTTCAGATCTTCTTGCAAGGTTTCCACATCCTGCGGAGGAGTTATTGTCCTGCTTGGCTTAGTATTGTCCGCAAATGCAGAGATTGAACTTTTTATCCCATCCTCCAGGTCGTTTATGAATAAATTAATTAGGATTGGTCCCAGGACACCCTGGGGGACCCCATTTTCCACCCCGCACCATTCTGAGTACTTCCCATTTATCACTACCCTCTGAACTCGCCCCTTGCCAACGAACCTTACTTTGTACAGAAAACATTTATGGGGAACTGTATCAAATGCTTTTGCAAAATCCAGATACACCACGTCTACGGTCCTTCCTTTATCTAGATGGCAGCTCACCTTCTCATAGAAGGTTAATAGATTAGTTTGGCAAGAACGATTCTTCATGAATCCATGCTGATTACTGCTAATGATACTGTTGTCATTACTAAAATCTTGCATATAGTCCCTTATCAACCCCTCCAAGAGCTTGCATACAATTGATGTTAGGCTAACTGGTCTGTAATTCCCAGGGATGTATCTTGGCCCTTTTTAAAATATTGGTGCTATATTGGCTTTTCTCCAAACAGCTGGTACCATTCCAATCAGTAGACAGTTTGTAAAAATTATGAACAATGGTCTGGCAATTACTTGACTGAGTTCCTTAAGGACCCCCGGGTGCAAGTCATCTGGTCCCGGTGACTTATTAGTGTTAAGTTTTTCAAGTCTATTTCTAATTCTGTCCTCTGGTAAGTTCTTTTTAGCCCTGAGGGGACAAGGGCACAACAACAGCTAGGATATTACATGTCCTCCAGCGCTTCTTCAGGACTACATATCCCAGTGTCCAATGCAGCTGCTTTGTTATCAGTCTCCTCCTTCCAGACTCTGTTGTTGCCTGGAAGCAAAAGGACGAGCGGGGGATTTCACACAGCCCTCTCTGCTCACAGCCAGCAGGATAGCTGTGGGAGTGAAAGAGAAAGCACGCAGCACAGTCATCCTGTCTTTGTACAGAGGAGAAAGGGGGTGAGCAGGTGGAAGATCACACAGTCAACGGACACCGGGCTACAATACTATTCTGCTGGAGTCCCAAAATCACAATATAGGCCACCAGGCCATTTATCCCATGAGGTTAAAATGGATGGACTGTCCACCCAAATACAGAAATGTTTTAGGAAAAAAACATGAGCTTGCACCTAATAGCAGTGCCTCATATTTTAAAAGAACCTCACATGGCTGTAAGCAGGTTTAAAACTGTGCTACAGAAATGACTTGCATCTGCTCTATTCTAGGTTTTCCCCCATGGTGTTTATATATCTGTGTTCCGTTCTCCCACCGATTTTTATCATGGAACTGGGTCTCCTAGAAGTCAGAATTGAATTAAGCAATACGACACATCATGAGTGTATGGACAGTGTATGTATCTTTTAACTACAAACATATATTATTAAAAAGTGTATGTCTCTGTATCTCTGCAAAACATGCACATTTCTCTATGTTTTAAAAATGCTGCAAGTACAGAAAATGATATGTCAATCTGTCAGAAATTCGTAAAGCTCCTATCTTCCTTTAGTGAACTAACCACACTGCACCTGCTACACTGAAATCCTAAGCAGTGTTTTCAGCCCTGTCTGAGTTCTCCTCTACCCATCTAGGACCCCTTTCACACTGAGGTGATTTTCAGGTGCTTTAGTGCTGGAAATAGACTCTGCTAAGCTCCTGAAAACCGACTCCCATTCTTTCAAGTGTGACTTTTCACACTTGGGCGGTGTGCTTGCGAGACGTTACGAAAAGTCCTGCAAGCAGCATCTTTGGGCGGCTTGGGAGCGCTGTATTTAGCGCTCCCAAAAGGCCCTGCCCATTGGAGTGAATGTGCAGCGATACTGAAGCGCCTGAAAAGCTCTTCGGAAGAGCCGCAACATGGGAGTTTTCAACCCCTTCTTTGGGGTTAAAAGCGCCCTGCGAGTGACTGAAAAGTGCCGCTTAAACAGCACTAAAGCGCTGTTAGAAAGAGCGCTAGAAATTGAGGCTTTGTTCATAAATGGATTTGTGCCTATAGCAACAAGCCAAACTTTTTCAGCAATGCTGCAGTGATTTACTGCAGTAGAAGCATGAAAGGGAAAACCTGATTGGTTGCTGAGAGTGCAGGGGTTTTGTGCACAGGTGTTGTATTATGAACCTTGAAGTTGCCTGGGTTTTAAAATTTGGGCATGAAAGATAATTTGTTCAGTTAGGGCCAGTAAATTTTAAAGTTAAACTCTGGTCAGCTTATAAAAATCCCCTTTTGGTAGCACCCTCCATATGCACACACCCATAGCAAAGCTGTATTGCTGGTTTAATGTATGGGGTATGACTGAGAGGAATATTTATCTTTGGGGTGGGGGGTGGCTGCAAGACCAGCAACAGGATCAGCTAAGTGAGGAGCAAGGAATAAGATAAGTGATTCTGTCAATTACATGCCCCTTACCCTGAACAAGCATTAGAGCCTTAATATTGATGTCTGGGTTTTTATCAGGTGACAGGAGTTCAGGTTTAAGAGCTTTTCCTAAATTATATGCCTATGTTTATAACAATCTCTATTTAATCTGAAAATATCAGCACTGAAATGGAGATAGTAATAAGGCTTCTTTACTAACAATTTCAATGAAAGAACACTTACTAGATGTTGTTTCAGAAAAGGTCCTTTTTGTCAGTCATTAAAGGAAATCTGTGCTGAAAGAAATAAGTAGATTACCATGCTGACCTCCGTCTGAAAATAGCTTTAAAAGAGAAATAAAGGATGTTTTTTCTGCCCCCCCCCCCCCCCCCATCATACTTACCTAGGTGGATGCAGCATCGGTCTGAGAACCGAGCGATCGAACAGCGCTGATCACTCGGTTTTCAGAGCTCCATTAGCAGAGAGCTGTAGACTGTCAGTCCCAGCTCTCTGCTCTTGTCCCTCCTCGCTCACTGGAGCACCTGACTGTGGAGGGGGCGGAGCGAGTGTCTCAGGCTCTCAGCGGCTCACTGAGCGGTCTAACAATGTCCGCTCATAATATCGTGTACCGGAGTGTACACGCTTGCCGGTGTTGTGCATAAACAGCAACTCGCCTAAATCTCCAAGTACTTATGCTTTATCTCCAATTACTGATGGTTTACTTTACAGTAAGCGAAGTGATGTAATTGGAGATCTTAATGAATAGGCACCTGGCGGATCCTGACTCCGTGGTCGGGATGACACAGTGCCTGGACTGACATTCGTGATGTCAGCAGAGAGCGTACTTCAACCCGCTGTCTGCTGAAAACAGGTCACAGGAGTGCAAAACAAATTGCACTTCTGTGATCCATAGGAGAAGTACTGCCAAACGAGCTTTGGCTGGACTTCTCCTTTAACCACTTTCTGACCACGCACCGCAGTTATATTGGGGATATCAGAGGGTCCCGGGGACACGATGTCCGTCAGCCGCCCGCAATCATTCTCCACTGGGACAGAACGGGATCTGCTGATGTAAACAAGGCAGATCTCTTTTCTGACAGGGGATGACACAGGATCTTGAAGACGGATCTCTGTGTGGTCCCAGTCAGACGTCCCCCATACAGTTAATAAACAAACCCAGGAAATACAATTAATCCCTTGATCGTCCCTGATGTTAACCCCCTTCCCTGCCAGTGTTATTTATACAGTGATCTGATCAGTGCATATTTTTAGCACTGATCACTGTAATAATGTCACTGGTCCTAAAAAAGTGTCAAATGTGTCTGATCTGTCCGCTGCAATGTCACAGTCCTGCTAATAATCGTTGATCTCCGCCAGTGAGTAGTAAAAATATTTTTTATAAAAATGCCATAAATCTATCCCCTATTTTGTACATGCTATAACTTTTGCCCAAACCAATAAATATACGCTTATTAGAATTTTTTTATCAAAAATATGTAGCAGAATACATTTTGGCCTAAATTTATAAACAAATTGGATTTTTTTAATTTTTTTTATTGGGAATGTTTTATAGCAAAAAGTGAAAAATTATGTTTTTTATTCAAAATTGGCGTTTTTTTTTTTCGTTTATATCGCAAAAAAATAAAAACACAGAGGTGATCAAATACCACCAAATGAAAGCTCTATTTGTGGGGAAAAAAAGGACATCAATTTTACTTGGGTACAGCATCGCATGACTGCGCAATTGTCAGTTAAAGTAACGCAGTGCCGTATAGCAATAAATTGCCTGGTCATTAAGGGGGTAAATCCTTGCGGTCCTTAAGTGGTTAAGGAAGGACTCCAGCCAAAAATCACTACTAGACACAAATAAATAGCCTGTTAAAATATAACATTTTAAAACCAGCTTTTCTGCAATAATAATTTTGCAGTAGTATTCTATGCATTAAGGGGAAAAACCGTCTGTGCTGCAGTTCCCCCCAGACCCCCCCCCCCTTTTTTAATTACCTGAGCCCAATCTGATCCAGCGATATGCACGAGCGCAGCGGCTCCAGCCGCTGCCTCTCTCCTCATTGGACAGATCCATAGCAGCAGGAGCTATTGGCTCCTGCTGCGGTTAATCAAATCCAGTGACACAGGAGCGAGGGGCGGGCTGAGTCAATAGAGTGCAAAGTGCACTTGAAAATGCACTGAAAGTGCACTTGAAAGTGCAGTCGCTGTAGATCCGAGGGGAACATGCAAGGAAAATAAAAAACAGTATTTTAGCTTGCACATGATTGGATAATAAAATCAGCAGAGCTTCCCCTCATTTCAGATCGACCCCTCGGATTTACAGCAACTGCATTTCCAAGTGCACTTTTAGTGCAATTTCAAGTGCACTTTGCACTTGTAGTTTGCACTTGTAGTGCAAAGTGGATTTGCCTTTCATAAATAACCCCCAGTGACTCAAAAAGCGTTGAAGCCAGACACAATCAGGCAATCAGCATTTTCTGAAGGAGGTCAGCCTTCATCTTTCTCTCAGCATTAGTTTTCTTATACCATATTTATACGACAAACATATACCTGAACCTGATGGGTCTAAGGAATGTTTAGCTGAGTTAGAATTTTCTTGACAGTAGAATTTGGATGCACCAAGATAAAAGCCAACTAGTGTGCATTGTGGTGTGCTGTATTACCAAAATAGTGCATGTTTTTTTTTTTAGACGCCTTAATGCATTGCCACCCCATTCACTTGAATGGATTGCCCTAACAAAACACACATTAATATCCCATCAGGATGTCAAGATCTAAATGGGCCCTGAATGTGCGGGAAAATCTAAAATTTACAGTTGTCACTGGAACGGGAATAGTTACCTAGTTAATAGTTAATAGTGACAACTGTAAATTTTAGATTAGATTAGATCTTCTTATAAGGGCAATTTTTATGGTGACAATTTTCCAAGAGACTATTATTTTGGAGAGCTATCCTCTCACTTCTTGTTGTGTCTCAAGATATAAAGTGAAGAAAAATCAACCCAGTGGGACACAAAACGCAAAAAAAAATTACCAGAGGTTTTCCCTATTCTATCTTAACAACAGCCAACAACAACAAAAATGTTTTAGCCATAGATACCCTTGAAAAGGTTGAATATTGTATGGAAACCCAATCCCTATCCAATAACTATAAAACAAAGTACATTTAACTGCGACCTTGGTTTGAAAAGTGAAACAACTTCAGCTTTCTCAGTTCAGAGTCACACATATAGAAACATATATTTTTTACCCAAACTAAAAACTACCATTCTGCTTTCTCTCAGGTCTACACTGAATATTCAAATGAGCTTCAAGCCATGGAGGAGATACTGATTGTGGTCCTGGTCATAGGACGCTGGATAATGCCAAAAGGTCACCTGAGCAGAGACCAGCTCTGTCAGCTTCTCTTGACTTACATTGCGCTGGGGGCAGACATACTTGATGTTTTACAACTAATCAAGGAGACAAAGATGAACACTAACATGTCTGTAGCTGTTGTTGGTTTGTGTCTTTTTTCCTGGGCAATCCTGCAATTCACAATAGTGCTCACTCAGACAGCATCAACAAAATCTCAAACATCAAGCTTCACAGAAAAGTCGCAGTCAACAACTGACCGAAAGAGACCCAGCTTGCCCTCATGCTGCACCAATGAAACGTGGAGCGTTATCATCACCGTTGGGATGCAAGATGGACCGTTTCTTGTATACCGAGTTTATTTGGCCACTGCACAGGGAGTTTTTAATGACTCCATGACCTTTTTTATTTGTAAAAATGCTTTGACAGTTATACTTGAAATCTACAGAGTTGGAATGTTTCTGGGAAAGGATAGGTGTAAAAGGAAAACCCTTCAACATCCTGCTGTAACTAACCAAACAGATAATGCTGAAACTGATTTTTAGTTACCGGTACATTTTTTGTTTATTTATTATTATAATTATTTCCCCCTAGCAAGTTTAATAGTTCATTAATGCATGAGCGTCAGTATCAAGACTTGTATCAAGCACTAGTGACAGAACTGGACTCAAATCAGGCTGCCCCTCATTTTCCAAAGCCTGTGCAGTAAACAGTATAAACTGTATTTATGGATATTTGTGACCCCTGTGCTTTCAGCCCCAGGCAATCAATTGGGACAGGTTAGCACAGGTATAAAACATAATTAACACTGCAGATGAGACAGATTTTCACCAATATGAGAAAAATTTTCACTTCAGAAACACAATAAGGCTTTTCTGGATGTAATTCCAAGCATTTGTTTTGTGCAAGTTCATGCATTTTTGTGCACATTCCTAGGGAAAAATCTATTAGCATTTATGCTCATATGCACGTATTTGCACGCACCGGTGTATTATACTAACTGTGAACACAGATTTTTCTATTTTTTATTTTTTTTTTACTCAAGAACACACATGGCTTGTTTAGTCGCCCATGTGTTCAGGCACATTGTAGACAATGGGCTGCATTTTAGATCAGTAAAAAAAAAAAAATACTGTACTGAGCTTTTTCAAGCTGCAGTGTGCAAGAGGCCTAAAACTGAAAATTGTATCAAATACTTACCCTAATTTTCCTTTCCTGACACCAAACCATGGCAGCATACTAGTGATAGAGCTCCGCCTTTTGACCACTCCCTCAGGACCAGTGAATAGCATAAAAAAAGGACTAGTTAGCTGCACCCATTCTCTGTAACAAGCTACATACCTAAACGTACAGGGTGGGTCCGTATGCTGCCATGGTTTGGCGTCAGGAAAGGAAAATTATGGTAAGTATTTGATACAATTTTCCGTTTTCCTGACGCCAACATGGCAGCATACTAGTGATAAATAACTAGCTGACAGGGTGGGTTCTACTTGCCAAACCAATCTTCTAATTAGGATGGGACAGAGGACAGAATAGTTTTTCCTACAAAGTCCCCTGATGACAACCTGGGTCTACTCCGTAAAGTTTAAGTAGGTATGTTGGGATGACCATGATACCTATCTACAGATGGACACCATAGATGCTCTCGAAAGTGCTGCCTATGAGGCTGCAACCACTCTGGTAGAGTGCGCTGCTGACGGAGGCTTGCGACCCCTTGTCCTATATGCACATCCAAGCCTGCTAGAGTGCAGGCAGTAGCCTTTTTTCCTTGATGATTTCCAGCTGGAATGACAAAAGGTTTATTAGATGACCTGAAAGGAGCAATTGTGGACAGTTACTTCTTTAAAGTTCTGAAAACGAACAGTTCTTGTGACTTTCCTCTGTGATGTTCTGGAAAGCTAGGCAATGTCCAGATATTTGTTAAATAGAGGGCTATTGCTACTTTTGATGCAAGATGATCTACAAGACCAAACTCTACTCCTTCTGGAAAGAAAACAATATATATATTTTTTTCTTTGAAGCTTCAAGAGCTTGAATCTCTGACAATCTTCTGCTTAAAGTTTTTGCAATAGATACTGCCTTGTAGGTAATGGCCTGAACTGAACACTGCAAAAATGCAAACTTGTTCCAGATTTAGGCATAGAATGTTGTAAGTAGAGTGCCTTCTCACATACAACAAGGTAAGGATCACTCTGGAGTGAATTTGGAGCAACCTGGATTGCTCAGCCCCCCCTTTTAGTGCCCCTGCTTGCAGCCCCAGTCTGCGTATGTTGTGGAGGGGAAATGTCTTCTGCATCCTGAAATGATTGGCCAGGGAAAACCGAGGTCTTAGTGACCAATATGGAGGATTGGCTATGACAACCATGTTCTCCTTTGACAGACTCAAGAGGAATCTCATTACAGGAGATGTTGGGGGGAAAATATATAGGCTAGCTTACAGCCCCAAGGACAGACCAGAGCATCAGCCCCCTGTGCCTTGAGGTGCGGAAGCAAGGTCAGACATACCCAAAGTTTGTGATTACTGTGGGAAGCGAAGAGGTCTGTCTGTGGTAGTCCTTACCTGTGGACCAGCTCTGAGAAGACCTTGGATGTAGACCCACTCGTTGAGCTCTGCGCGATAGTCGGTCTGCCTGTGTGTTCAAAAATCTGCTGGGAGGTAAACTGCTTTTGAGTTTTTGAAGCTTTTGAGTTTTTGAAGCTTTCTGAATTTGCTGGTGATCTTCTGTCCCAGACATTATGGGTTTCATCTCTCTATATTATCTCTGATATTGCTGTGAGTACCTCCCTGGAGCTGAATATAGGCTTCCCTGTTGCTCAACTGCAAGGAGACTGGTCTTCCCTTGATTCTGTGTAGCAAGGCCAAAGTGCTAAAAGGGCTGTTTGAACTTCCAACGCAATTGAGACTACCCTCCTTGGCTGGGAATCTCCGCTTGACTTGATCGACAGTCCCTCGCAGTGCACCTTCCAGGCTGTTTGCAGACATGATTCCTAACAATTATCCAGTCTAACGGTTCTAATGGGCCATAACTTCCTCAAGGTCTTTCCATCAGCGCAGGCTGCTATTCATACTGAGTGACACTGTTATTAACTGTGCTAGATCCTGTTTCCTCCCTTGCGCTAAGAATCCTAGTTGAAACTTGTGCAGGTACCTATGCGCCCAAGGAATCATCGGTATGCATGACGACGTTGTCCCCAGGTGACTTAGGCACTGAGATGCTATCAAACAAGAAGAAGTATCTGTCCTCAGAATTCTGTTCCTGACTGTCACCACTTTCTCTGATGGAAGCAAAACAGAGGAACTAGCAGAACACCCCCAGGTACACTAACCGTTCGACTGGAGAAAGTTGGCTTTGCTTTCACCTTTTTTTTTTTTTTCAGAAGTTGATAACCTAGCCATATCCCTGCAGGGTATATATGGGGACCTCTTGAAGCGACAGCAATTGTTCCAGTCCTCTGGGTAGAAGAAGAATGATGTCCTGGTAGTGGCGAACCTGTTCTCTGAGTGGAGCTGACACAGCACTGAGACCCTTGCAAACATCCTCAGAGATATTTATAATCCAAAAGGTAGGCTGTTAAAGTTGAGATGTTTCTAACCGATCGCCAAACTTACTTATTTTGGAAGGAAAAGGAAAGAAAAAAAATTGGGATGTGAGGATAGGTATCCTGATGATCCAGCAGTAGCATCCAGCTGTCTGGTTGTACTGTTTGAATGGACTCCATCTTAAAGATCTCTGAGAGGGCCAAAAAGGTTCAACCTATTCCGATCTGCAACTGGACGCTAGCCATCGTCCCCTGCGAACTACAAAAAGGGTTGGGAAGAAAACGTGCAATCTTTCCTGTGAAGGGGAGCGGGATGATGACCCCGAGTCTCAAGCGTCTGTAAGTATTGTAGCAGCCAACCCGTTTTTGCGGTAGGTTAGGCAGCTCCATGGGAGAGAAATGGTCTGGAGAAGGAGCAGTGGATTTCAGTGATGCTATATCCGGTCTCTGACAGGGATTAAACTTGTAAAGACAATCAAACGGGAAACTCTCTCCGGACTTTGCCATCCCTCTGATTTAAAATTCTTCCATGAATGGAGAAGGGATTGCCATTTTGAAGAAAGGGTAAATATGAGTTTGTCTCTTCACCCATGTAATGGCCTGCATGGCCACCTGGACACACTGTTCCACAAAGGAAAAAAAAACCCAAAAAAACTGAAACCAAGCAGCTCCGGGTCTTCCTCTGATGAAAAGGAGCTACTGTTATCTGCAGTGGTTGAGCGCCACATGCCAAGGTGCCAGGTTGCTCTTCTAGTAGCAACTAGGAGGGGGCTGCCTGGCCGGGATAATTGAAGTGAGTTCAAAATAGAATCTCGCACCATAAATAATAAAACATTTGGTGTTACCTGCAAACTCCTCTGGGCAGTCTTTACTCACCAACCTATTGGGTACAGGCGCTGCACCACAGGCCCTGCAGGACTCATGCTGGGGTGCTGGCGTTGCTCTGGGGAAGAGGCGATAAGAGGTCTTCCTTGGAACTTTTTCCCTTAAGTGGGTGCAGCATCTAGGGCTATGCTTTTCCGAAGACCGTCCGCCTTTCCCTGGCTCTTGATCTTTGAGAGCATGAGCATGCGGGGCTAAAAAAACTCAAAGCAATGCACATAAGGAGGCACTCTTTTCCTGCAAACTTACCAACATGGTGGTCCGTACCTTTGAATTTGAGGGTCTTTTTGCATAAGCGGTGACTGACTGGCCAGAAAGGAAAATAGCACTAGAGACAGAGGGGCTTTTGACATGAAAGAGAGGAGAAAAAAATAAATATGCCTTCATAAAAAACAGAAAAAAAAAAAAAATAAATAATATATATATATATATATATATATATATATATATATATATATATATATATATATATACACACATTTCTCTTTTTTTTAACTAAAATAAATAAATTAATATATATGCATTTCTCTTCTTTTTTTGGTGTCCTACCTGTTAAAAAGCAGTAGGGGGCGATGAGAGAGCTCTTGCTTGCAAGAGGGAGCTTTTGCCC
The DNA here is from genome assembly GCF_042186555.1 of Aquarana catesbeiana. NCBI lineage: Eukaryota > Metazoa > Chordata > Amphibia > Anura > Ranidae > Aquarana > Aquarana catesbeiana. The sequence continues at coordinate 173,119,431 of NC_133333.1, forward strand.
ATAAGCAAGATGGCGGTCGGAACTCCCAATTGCCGGCACAGCCTGATCATGTCATCGAGGGCGCCCTGGCCTCAAAAAATTAACACTGGGCGGTCATTCTTTCCCTATAGGGAGGCCTGGCTTGCCCCAGGCAGCGCGGTCTAGATCCCCACATGGCCAAACAAGAGGGGAACATAACACTAACAAAAATGGAGACATGGGAGGCACTCAAAAGAGAAACAGACCAAGGTAAGGGAGAACACATATGAGGAGACAGAAAGAGTAAAAGGGATAGGCAGCCCTCTATGGTGCAAGGAACCAAAAAAAGGGGAAAGGAATTAGCTGCCCCCCCAAGCCGCAGCTAACAGACACTTACATGATGGCAGATTTCGTTCCTAATGAGGAAACACTGCAGGGCCCCATCAAGACCCACAGAAGGGGTGAAGGGGTTCCCAAGCTATTAGCGCATTTAGCAGCTCGAACGCTGGGAGAGGCTTGAACCCAGACAGCTACTGCACTGAGACAGAGGTGGAAACATAGAACTGCTTACTCTTCACTGGTGCGTGGAGGTATGAGGAAAAAAAGAGAATGGGGGGGTGACTAACTAGTCCTTTTTTTATGCTATTCACTGGTCTTGAGGGAGTGATCAAGAGGCAGAAATATATCACTAGTATGCTGCCATGTTGGCGTCAGGAAAGAGGTGGTTGGGGCATCTTTTTATTCACTTTAGAGCAGCAGACTTAAAGAATAAGTTCACCTTTACAAAAAATCTGTAATGTGAACTTTCACTGGACCCCCTCCCCATCCCCCCCGCCCCAAGGTACCTGAGCCCCGCGATCACCAGCTGTGAGAGATCGAGTCGCCGATTTACTGGTCCAGGGATTTGAAATCACCACAACTTTCTCTCCTCTTCTCCAGTGCCGACAGGACGGGCTAGGCGGGTTCTGATTGTCCATCTCACAGCACCAACCAATTAAAATGCCTCCTATACGTACCATTACAAAGTGCTTTTAGGAGATTAAGCCAGGGGGATTTTCCCTTGTGATTGGCTAAGACACAGCAGCGGCGCCATTGGCTCAGCTGCTGTCAAAGTCAGTTACTCAATCAGGAGAGAGAGGGGGCAGGGCCAAATGGGCACACAGAGCTGTGGCTCGGCTCGGGTGTTCCTATAGCAAGCTGCTTGCTGTGGGGATACTCGACAGGAGGGAGGGGCATGGAGCTCTGGTGAAGGACCCAAGAAGAGAAGGATCCAGGCTGCTCTGTGCAAAACCATTTCACAGAGCGGGTAAGTATAACATGTTTATTATTTTAAAAGAAAAAAATATAGACTTTAGTATCACTTTAAAGCTTTAAAACAGAACTAAAAATCTCAGTCAAGAGTTAACTATTTTTAAATCTTTTGCCTTAATGCTACTAGCCTTAGTAAATACATGTGAATATATTTTATATTTACTTGTTTTAACTTTTTTTTTACATTTCTTCAGTTGCCTCCTGATTTCTGGCCTAGGCCAAAATTATGTCATACATCCCAGAAGTTTTCATGGGCTTTTTTTTTCTTTCATCTGGAATAAGGGAGGAGGGGATTTCTCAGCGAAGCACACTCTCCTGCCTGTATGCCTGAGCTAAGGGCAGATGGATTCCATGAAGTAAATGCTAGATCATCTGCCCTTACTCAGGATGGCCAGGGCTAGAACTGCTAGGTAGGTATTTTTAACAGCAATTTCTCAACATCATAAAGCATAGAAACATGGATGAAGCAGTGAATTTGCTTTCAATATTAAAAATTAATTAGGCAGCACTATTAGTTTGCAGTGATTACACTGGTCCTGACACGCCCCTTTGCCCCCGGCATAGTCATTCATTGAGAAGCTCCATGTTCTGCTGTTTCTCCTCCCTGTGCTCCTTATACAGCTGAGAACAGAGGGTATGTGATCACTTATAAAAAGGACACATTTTTACATTTATACATAAATGTTTTGCCTTTCATTTCTATTTTAAACTGAATGGGCTGTTTTTATAAGGTGAGGATTTACATATACTTTATTATTATAATAGATTTGTCTCAGAATCTGTCTCATTGCTCATGTTTAACATTACCTCACTGTGCGACAGAACTGATACATGTGCCCCAGCGTAAACACATATTGCTTCTGACATGCATTTGAGAACCTTTCCTGAAGGATTAGGAACACACTACCTGGAATTCATAAAGACCGGCAAATACAGATTTAGCAAAAGTGTCTCACATACGTTCTGAAAGTGGCGCAGAGTGTAGAAAATTTATGTACAGTGCCTTGAAAAAGTACTCATACTCCTTGAAATTTTCCACATTTTGTCACATTACAACCAAAAATGTAAATATATTTTGTTGGGATTTTATATGATAGACCAACACAAAGTGGCACATAATTGTGAAGTGGAAGGAAAACTATAAATGGTTTTCAACATTCTTTACATAATTATAATTATATAATTATCTGAAAAGTGTGGCGTGCATTTGTATTCAGCCCCCTTTACTCTGATACCCCTAGCTAAAATCTAGTGAAACCAATTGCCTTCGGAAGTCACCTAATTAGTAAATAGAGTCCACTGATGTGTAATTTATTCTCAGTATAAAGCCCTCAGAGGTTTGTCAGAGAACCTTAGTGAACACACATCATCAAGAAGGCCAAGGAACACACCAGACAGGTCAGGGATAAAGCCCCAGAGAAGTTTAAAGCAGGGTTAGGTTATAAAAAAAATAAACAAAATCTCAAGCTTTGAACATTTCATGGAGCACTGTTCAATCCATCATCCAAAAATGGAAAGAGTATGGCACAACTGTAAACTTACGAAGACATGGCCGTCCACCTAAACTGACAGGCCGGGGAAGGAGAGCATTCATCAGAGAAGCTGCCAAGAGGCCCATGGTAACTCTGGAGGAGCTGCAGAGATCCACAGGTGGGAGAATCTGTCTACATGACAACTATTTTTTGTGCATTCCAAAAAATCTGGCCTTTATGAAAGAATGGCAAAAAGAAAGCCATTGTTGAAAGAAAGCCTTAAGAAAGGCCCATTTGCAGTTTGCGAGTATACTTACCTGACAGTAATTTTCCTTTTCTGATGCATAAGCATGACAGTATATATGTATAGGTTGACTCCACCCCCCTGCCCAATTCCAGGACTGTTATACTATATAAGTAAGTCTCCTCCCTCAGACAGTATTCTTGTAGCTTATCATCACTGTAAAGCCCTTAGGGAGGGATCTATATGCTGTCATGCTTATGCATCATGAAAGGAAGATTACCATCAGGTAAGTATAACAATTTCAGTATTCCTGACATAAGCATGACAGCATATACTTTTGGGGATGTAAAAAGCACCAGACGACAAGGGTGGGTAATGCTGAAGTGCTTAAGTCGAAGATTAGACTATTCTACACTAACGACTGAAATGTATTGTAGCTAAGCCCTTTGGGTCCACTTTAAAATGGGCCCTAAACGTGTTAAGTGTATACCAGGTTGCCGATTACATATTAGTTCTGGAGGTACTCCCTTGAGTTCTGTCCATGGATGTGCAATCCGTCTGGTAAAGCGGTTTCTGCACTCAATTGATGGATCTGCCCTAGCCCTCTAAGCCCCTTGACTAACTTGATCCGCACCACTGCAGTTGTCTTTAATGGACAGTGATTGTCCTCTTCTGATGCTGCTAGGCCTGAATAGTCCATTGTTTGCCCTTTGAAGAAGGGCCACTTCCGTGTCTCTCTTTAATCAAATCTATTTCCAATGCTTGTGGTACTCCAGACACTTTAGATTGGATACGCTGGAAGGATGATGTCCTAACCCAGATGCAAAGATGCAGACCTCTGTATAGAGCTGAGACTAGAGCCATTCTGCCTGATAATGGCTGCAACAAAGTAATTTATGGCTTGACGCTTGGACATCTGAGATCCTTCTTCTAGACATATTAGCCATACGAAATACTGTTTCATTGTTACTGGCCATATTGAGGAAATTTTATCCAGCTGAATGGAGAGTGAGCCAATGTGTCCCTCTCTATTTGGAAGACCTACGGGGAGAGAACAATCTGCATAGGTTTTTTGTAATTGTTTACCAAGATACGCAAAAGTTACTGGATCCCTGAGAGTGAGGACACGGCCGAACCTCATCTACCCTTAATCCCATATCTAGGCTTACATGTATACAATACAATCCTTACAGCAGGGAACAGAGGATTCCATCTTTTAAATTCTGCAAGGTTTCCTATGATCTAATATACCTAAGGTTTGAAATAGGTGCCCTGGCTTCAATAGGGTTTCAAACACTAAAAGGTGAGACCTCCAGGTGAGCCTTCACTTCTTGAGTCTTCAGCATCCCGATATAACTTGTCCAAATTTGGACGATACAGTTGGCCAATCTGTATGAGGTTTTGGTTCTCAGGATGGAGAATAGGAGGTTCCCGGGTCAGAGACTGTTCCCGAAGATATGGCCTACAGGCCACCCGCAATTATTGCCCTCATCATCACTGAATGACTGAAGATCTTGATAAAGAGCCTGGAGACCATTAGGTTTGTTGGATACATATTGGATAATCTGCAGACCCAGCTGAATATCAGTAGTTCCACTGCTTCTACCTCTGGGAAGCCATCCAGGTTACTGTCAGGTCACTATCCTGATAACCTTATTTGTTGTAGATCCCTTGAACAGCTTGTAGGTTTGGAGACCATGCCTTGACATCCAACGGCTTTGTACCTTACAGCATCTGACAGGAAGTTCTAGGAGACTCAAACCCAAAGAGCTGGCAAACCTGACTGGGAGATACCTCTGACAGAAGTTGACTAGTCTTGCATTCCTTCTTAACAGCAAAGATAGGACCTTCCAATTTTGCTGAATTTTTGGAGCATAGCTGAGGCTCTCTTTGTTGTGTTTTCAGAAGGACTTCAGCCTCAGACCCTTGCAACTCTGACCTTGGACACTTTGCCCTCCACTAGCCTGAATACCCAACAAAGCAATAAATTGTGATCATTGGTATGCCCGGTAGCTGATAAAAGCTGAAAAAATTTGCTAGCTTAGCTAATGCAGGTGCAGGGAGCAAGTCTTCCATAACTGCATCGACCAGTTAATAAAGTTCTCAATCTTCCAGTAAGCCCCTCGGACCACATGGATTACTACAGACTACTTCTCTATCCTTTTGTGACCATGGGATGCAACCACTGGGAAAGAGCTATAACTTGTTCACGTGAGATACTAATACTATCGCTCTCTCTGAGGGTAACTCTAATGTATTCTTCTGAGTGTCAGAACTGCTTCCAGCCAGGTTATTGCTGTAATCAGACTAGTTGGCCTTCTCTCGATGATGACACATCCCAATTTGATCAGAGTCTGAGCTAGAACTTTTTTCCCAGGACTTAGAACACGTTGCACCAGCAGGCTGATGCCCAAACAAGGACCACCTGTAGCCCTTGCTCACGCAAGATCGTGTACATATTGTGTATATATAGCTGTCCCCCTCTAGGGGCAGCCAGTTCCGAGAGCGCATAGCCTTTCACCACTGCAGCCCTAATTGACAAGATTCCAGCCCTGCCTGGGTCCAATCAGACGCTGGTGACATAACTTCTTGTTCCGCGGTCCATGCTGGTCAGTGTGGAGCTTCTTGGTTCCTTTGCTCCTGGAGAAACACTGTGATCCATTCCAGCCAGCTGCGCGATCCATTCCAGCCAGCTGCGCAATCCATTCCAGCTATCCGGAACAGTGGTGGGACCTAAGGAGCCATGTGGAATGCCAGCACTGCACTTTACTTTGACGAGCATGCATCTTTTATCATCTTGTAAGTGTTTTTAATCTTATCCTATTAAAGTCATCATTTTAATACTACACTCAGGTCGGCGCCTTCCCCTCCCTGTTTTTTCCTTACATGTCATGTAGAGTTCTGGACACACTCTGAAGGATGGCTGCCTTCCTTTTTAACCCTTAATACCCCTTTCTTTTCCAATTATCCAACCTATGGATACATCACCATCCAGCTATTACAGCCACAGACTATACCCCTAAGGATTACTCCGTCTGGAGCGCCACATAAACATTGACTATATTGCTTATGCAAGATGGCCACCACTGGACCTAGTATCCTGAAAAATGCCCTGTGTTTGTGGAAAGGCAAAAGTCTGCTAGATGAATTCGTAGTGAACTCTCGAATGGCCAAGCGAAGGTCCTAGCAGAAGCATGAGTGTATCAAAATGTGTATAGAGACAACCTACCATTTTACCTGATGGCTTGAGTGCTTGATTGCAACGATGCACTATGACGTTTTGGGTCCTAATCCTTCTGCTTCATGCCCATGTCTGCTTTTTTGGCTAAGGACAATGCAGACATAATCCCTGACATCTTCTTTGGCTAGATGGCTCACTGTTCAACAAGATGTGGTACACTTGTTTTCCAGCGTTAATTGCTCTAAGGAGTCATGGAGGGAATGACATGCATTGGAGGAGAGGAACGAAAAGTTCTAATGACTTCCTTCATGCACAGGACCCATGGATCCTGAACCTAATGCCCACATTTACATATAATTCTGCCGGCCGACACCTACTGGGCGACTTGGGTGAAGAAACTCTATTGGGCGGTACACACGATAGGATTTTCCAACAACAAATGTTGGATGTGAGCTTGTTGTCGGAAAGTCTGACTATGTGTATGCTCTATAGAACATTTGTTGTCGGAATTACTGCTAACAAATGTTTGAGAGCAGGTTCTCAAATTTTCCAACAACAAGACTTGTTGTCGGAAATTCCAAGTGTGGGTACACAATTCCGACGCACAAAAGTCCACGCATGCTCGGAATCAAGCAGAAGAGCCGCACTGGCTATTGAACTTCATTTTTCTCGGCTCATCGTACGTGTTGTACGTCACCACGTTCTTGTTGTTTGGAATTTCCAACAACATTTGTGTGACCGTGTGTATGCATGACAAGTTGAGCCAACATCCTTTGGAAAAAAATCCACGGTTTTGTTGTCGGAAAATTCTATGGTGTGTACATAGCTTATTGCTCCTAGATGGAGTAGACTCGGCTCTTAGGTAAGCAAATAAAGATGATTATGGATTCCTTCATTCCTTCATTCTCTTCTATAGTTTTTCCTAGGTTTACCTGTCATTCAATCTTCGTTACTTTGTCTTTTGGCTATCCTCTGGTCATTGGCGATTAACATAAGGGATTAATCCCCTTTCCAAATCAGCGGATCTGACTTGAACAGTCACTACTCCAACTTAAAAAGCAGTATGTGTCACCTGTGGGATGAACCATAAGGGTTAACTGACCCCAATGGACTACTAGCGAAACAGCCTGCAGTCTTGCATCCACAGCAGCTGAACTGCATCAGTGGCCACTTCATTTTCACTCTAGGATCAGACATCATAGAGAGTTTATCACTGGCCAGAGCTTTGCCTTCATCTTGACTGCTATCCATAGGGGATGCCCGGGCGCCGCCCTCTCCCCAGACTTCACTAGGGGCACCTGATGTAAGGAGGGACTCCGCTGGGGGCACCTGATGTAAGGAGGGACTCCGCTGGGAGCACCTGATGTAAGGAGGGATTCCACTGGGGGCACCTGATGTAAGGATGGACTCCGCTGGGGGCACCTGATGTAAGGACGGACTCCGCTGGGGGCACCTGATGTAAGGACGGACTCTGCTGGGGGCACTTCATGGCATCTGGTGGCAGGTGACGTGGCAAGTGACAAGCTCAGGGCTCCCACTGATTCTGCCTTATGGTGAATTGAATGATTTCATTTTATATTAAAATGTAATAATAGAAATAATGCGCTTCAATCATCCTAACACCATAACAACCATGGTCCCCGGATGATTGAAGTGCTAACACCAAGTGTTTGGAGTATCTTTATCTGCTGATTGTTAAACTTTCTAGAATACACATATTTCTATTGTTGTGTAGGATCTGGGCCTGCTGTCCCTCCCTCCCTCTCTCACTCCCTCTCCCTCCATCCCTCCTTCATCTCAGACGCTAACCACCCGCCCCCCTACTTTGGGGAAAAATGTAGAGCATGGTTGAGTTCCTGCACCTTTTCTCTGAGAAGAATGCCCTAGGTGACACTATCAATTAGTACTGTGGCAGGCTGGGCAAGGGGGGGTTGGGGGTGTTGTGAGAGGCACGGGATGCGCTAGCCTGCTCCGTGCCCTACTGCCTGTCCTGCTGAGGAGAGGGGGGACACCATGTTTTACCGACACCAATCCTAGCAACACCATTGGGTACACCACAAATGGATGTGGTGTACTACTGATGTTTTGTAACAAATACTCCATGGTATGCCTCCAGTCTTTCAACTCATCTGTGAGCCAGTAGCAATCAGTTTTCCTAGAGACCAGCCATGTTCACTAAGGTGAGAGCAAGTAAGTATATTTTAACCTAAAAGAGTGCACATTATGGGCATAATGGATTATAAATCCATTATAGGAACTGGGAACTGGGTGTGGGAGGGTCCTAAAGGGTCATTAAATACCATGAGTGTGCTACATACAGAGTGCAGGTGGGTGCAGGGTGCAGAGTGCAGGTGGGTGCAGAGTGCAGGTGGGTGCATGGTGTAGGGTGCAGGTGGGTGCAGAGTTTAAGTGGTTGCAGAGTGTAGAATTCAGGTGGGTGCAGGGTGCAGAGTTTAGGTAGGTGCAGGGTGTAGGGTGCAGGTGGGTGCAGAGTGCAGGTGTGTGCAGAGTTTAGGTGGGTGCAGAGTGTAGAGTTCAGTTGGGTGCAGGGTGCAGAGTTTAGGTGGATACAAAGTGTAGAGTTCAGGTGGGCGCAGAATTCAGGTGGGTGCATGGTTCAGGTGGGTGCAGGGTGCAGAGAGCAGGTGGGTGCAGGTGGGTTCAGTGCAGGGACAAGGTCATTTGGTGCCCAGGGCAAAGATGGCAAACTGCGCCACACACGCACACACACACACACACACACACAATATTTTCGAGCCAGCAGCACAGCATTGGAGCTCATTGTGGCAGTCAATAATTGCTTAACCTGCTATCCTCTAGCCTGCAGAGGCAGTATTAGGGCTAGAGGATAGCAGGTTAGGCAGTTCCTAATGGCTCAGTCCCTGGGATTAGTAAAGGATAATGGCCTACAGGCCCTCTTACCAGACCCAGCGAAACTGCCGCAGTGATCCCTCCAGCTAGATGTTTGCTCACTCTGTGTTGCCCCGGGCGACTCTGGTCAGTAGTGTAGCACGTCTGTACCCTGGTAGTGGCTCAGCGTGACTCTCTCTGGTGGCTCTGGTTATCAGCATGGCTCTTTCTGGTGGTTCTGATTAGCAGTGTGGCTCTCTTTAGCAGCGTGGCTCTCTCTGGCGGTGCTGGTTAGAAGTGTGGCTCTCTCTGGTGGTGCTGGTTAGAAGCGTGGCTCTCTCTGGTGGTACTGGTTAGAAGTGTGGCTCTCTCTGGTGGTGCTGGTTAGAAGCATGGCTCTCTCTGGTGGTGCTGGTTAGAAGCGCAGCTCTCTCTGGTGGCACTGGTTAGCATCCTGGCTCTCTCTGGTGGCACTGGTTAGCTGCGTGGCTCTCTCTGGTGGCGCTGGTTAGCAGCGTGGCGCTCTCTCTCTTGTGGTGCTGGATAGCAGCGTGGCTCTCTCTGGTGGCTCTGGTTAGCAGCGTGGCTCTCTCTGGTGGTGCTGGTTGGAAGCATGGCTCTCTCTGGTGGTGCTGGTTAGCAGTGTGGCTCTCTCTGGTGGTGCTGGTTGGAAGCGTGGCTCTCTCTGGTGGTGCTGGTTAGCAGCGTGGCTCTCTCTGGTGGTGCTTGTTAGCAGCGTGGCTCTCTCTGGTGGCGCTGGTTAGCAGCGTGGCTCCCTCTGGTGGTGCTGGTTAGCAGCGTGGCTCCCTCTGGTGGTGCTTGTTAGCAGCGTGGCTCTCTCTGGTGGCGCTGGTTAGCAGTGTGGCTCTCTCTGGTGGCACTGGTTAGCAGTGTGGCTCTCTCTGGTGGTGCTGGTTAGCAGCGTGGCTCTCTGGTGGCTCTGGTTAGCAGCGTGGCTCCCTCTGGGGACTCTGGTTAGCAGCGTGGCTCTCTCTGGTTAGCAGCATGGCTCTCTGTTTGGCTTCCCCAGGTACACTCCTCTCTCTCTGTTTCTGTCTTTTGGAGCAGTTAAAGTATATCACTCATTCCCCCAGCTTGTTTCTGGATTCCGAGCCCTCTCTCTCTTTTTTCCCCGAGCAGAGTGCATGCTGGGAGCTGTAGTCTCTTCCCTGTGGAGAGCAATGGATCACTGTGATTGGTCCTGTGTTGTGGCCAATGGGGAGGGGAAAAGAGCGGGGAGGAAGCTGGGCAGCGAACCTAATGAGAGAGCCACTATCTCTCCTCCCGCACTGCTGACAGGAGAAAGGGGGTCCGAGTGGGGGAAACATTCTCACATCCCGCAGCTTGCCTCTCCCCTGTCACACCACCACTATCAGAGCTTCACTGATGGGGGGCGGAGGGAGGGGGGCTTGACAGCACCCACTACAACTGCCAGCTTTCTTTATGGTGTCACCCAGGTGCGGTCGCCCCCCCACCCCCATCCCCATAGCAACACCACGCCACTGCTCCCATCCCGCCTCCGGCCAGCCTCTCAGTTTGTGATGCTGAGTAGGGAATACCAAGTGCCTGTAAAGGTGTGTATCTCCACTGACAGGTGAGTGAATAAGTGAAGCGCTGGTCTGTTCTAGGCTTGTGCTGGGTGCAGGAGCGCACTCAGCACATCGTTGCAGGTGTAGCTGGTGTGTCCAGACAGTTTTAGAAGCACACAGCCAGCACTTCACATGCACCCCCTTTCCTCCAGTAAATAGTACTGCCCAGGGTATCCGCCCCTCCCCCCCCGTACCGGCCCTGGGTGCAGAGTGCAGGTGGGTGCAGGGTGAAGGTGGGTGCAGAGTGCAGGTGGGTGCAGGGCGCAGGTGGGTGCAGAGTGCGGGTGGGTGCAGAGTGCAAGAGGGTGCAGGTGGGTGCAGAGTGCAGGTGGGTGCAGGTGGGTACAGAGTGCGGTCCAGTGGGAGAGATACCCCTCCTTTCAGGCTCCTCTCATGACCTGTAAGACACGTCAGAGCCGAGGAGGAGCCGCCTAGCAAAAACCTCCCCCTCCCCGGCTCTAGTGTGACAGACAGCGGTGAGCAATGCTGCGGGAGTGTGGATGGGTGCTGAGAATCCAGCTGGACAGGAGCGCCGTGTCACTTCTAAATACAGAACCCTGGCTTCTGTGTTTAGAAGTGACAGTACTGGGTAGAAAGCACTCTCTTCCTCCATGTTCCAGCTGAAAACAGCCCTGATGTCAACCTTCTGGCGGGTGTCACCCGGGTGCAGTCCGCACCCCCCACCCCCCCATAGTAATGCCACTGGGTGTACCACAAGTAGCAGATAACCCATTCATCAGTAGTCTACCACAAGTAGCAAACAACACATCCACCTGTAGTCTACCCCAAAGTGGCACACCACACATTCAGCCGACTATTGCAGAGTCAGATCGCCATTCGCACTGTGAAAGGCGTGGTCCGCTGCTAGCGTCCGAGACCCAAGGGTCCACCACCCCGCTCCCCGCAGCCAGTCGCAGCGCCCAAGGAGTCCCAGATGACCAGCACCCTCTGCACGTGTGAGTGAAGTCTGGGGCACTTCAGGTAGAAGCAAATACCGATTGATAACTGTTGCTGTTCTTCAGTGCGTTCTGTTCGTTTGTTCTGAGCAGCCAACCATTTTGAAGCCATGTTGTGGGTACGTACTCACCGTAGAGTTCGTGCTGTGTGGGGGCTTGGTGTTGGGTTTCATACTTGGACCCAAGCACGGTCCATGAACAGGGTAGGGAGGAGTTCATGGACCAAGAATTGGTTACTCCGGCGTGACCAATTCTCTCATATGCCTTTGCTGCGGAGATCCAGGAGAAAAGTCCCGATGATTTCAGGAACTTTCTCCAAATGACAGACCCTGTTTTTCACCGTCTGTTGGCTTTGCTGACCCCTTATATTATGAAGCAGGACACCTACATGCGGAAAGCCATCACTCCGGAGCAGAGGCTAGTCGCCACGTTGCGGTACTTGGCGACGGGGGGAAGTCTACAGGACCTTAAGTTCTTGACAGGCATCTCCGCCCAGGCTCTGGGAACCATTATCCCAGAGACCTGTTCTGCCATCATTGAGGTCCTGCAGAAGGACTATATTAGGGTAAATTTTCTCCTTTAACATCACATTCTATGTATTTAATGTTTGCTAATGTATTATATTTATTTTATCATTCCCTAATTACCATGATTGTAATATGCTGTGAATGTCCCTTTTGTCCTCATGCATGCTGTGAGCTTTTAATGCTCCTTTTTTGTCCTTCATGCATATTTGCCTTCACTAACCTCCCCAGCATGCTATCCTGGGCCCATATACACCTAGCCTAGTCACTTAACAATGTATTTTGTTCAGCTCCATTGTAGTGCTTTACCTTAAACACCCCCTAAAATGTGTCCAAATGTTATTGTTGTCCTTAAATTTAGGCAGAGTGCCAGAGGCTTTTTTTTTGGGACCCAAACTTAGCTCGAAACCCCCCCCCCCCCTAAAATTTTTATAATGGGCCATCAGAGAGGGTGAGGAATCTGATAAGTGGGCCTTATATTTTTGTCTTTAAATATTCCTTAAAATAAATGTTATCCTGATGTTGACCAATAATGTTTTTGTGTAATCTGCTTGCAATGTTATGTGCAGAAAAACTAATATTTTCTTGTCTGGTTTGACTCCACAGTTTCCTTCAACACCACAGGAATGGCAGACTGTGGCCTCCCATTTTGCCAACCGTTGGGACTTACCCAACTGTGGAGGGGCTATAGATGGGAAGCACGTCCACATCATGCTACCACCCCATTACTTACTATTACAATTATAAGGGTTTTAATAGTATAGTGTTAATGGCGGTGGTGTTGGCACAATATGAGTTCCTCTATGCGGACGTGGGGAAGAATGGCCAGATGTCGGATGGAGGAGTCTTCGCCCAGACCGAGTTCTACCAACCTCTCCAGACTGGTGGCCTGGCATTGCCACCTGCTGCGGACAACGTTGAAGGACTCCCGTTCGTCTTTATTGCTGATGAAGCATTCGGTCTGGGCGAGCACCTGATGAGGCCATTCCCCCAGAGGACTCTCACTCCGGAGAGGAGGGTTTTTAACTACCGGCTGGCCAGAGCCAGAAGAGTCATTGAGAATGCCTTCAGGATAATGGCCAGCCGGTTCCACCTGTTTCTGACAGCAATACATATGGCGAACTACAAAATTAACCACATCATATTATCCTGCTGCATATTGCACAATTTTTTAGGCAAAAATGTAGAAAATTATCTTGCTTCAGTTGGGCCTGAGGCCGGCCTTCCTGCTAATCCCCTGACAAGCCTGGATACTGGCCGTCCTGGCTTAGCACCCCAAAGTGCCCGTGAAGTTCGCCAGAAATATGTCATTTATTTTACAGGTAGGGAGGCCATTGCTATGCCAGACAATTTCTAAATATTTTTTTAATAAAAAAAAAATTATCTGATAAAATCTTGATTTTTTTTATTGCTTGTGTTTCTTTTTAGCTGTCTCCTAGGTTCTCCTAGTGCACTAGTAGTGCCAAGTGTATTTTTCTTTAGTAAATAAGCCCCATTGTCACTGTAAACACAAAATTACTTATAAAACTGGTATTGAGCATTGAAAGAAGAAGCCACACATTGTTGATTATCAAACTAAAATTTTTTGGGAAAATAATTTTTTTTTCTCAAGTTTTTTACAATATATATATTTTTTTTTGGTATAAACAGGCATGTTTCAGAAGTGGGGTACAATTGTCTGTTTTGGGCAGAGTTCCAAGCTGAAGACATGATTTTTTACCTTACCAAAGCTGGAATACTTACCTTTTTGTGACAATTTTCACACATGGAGAAACCCCAAGTATCCACTGGAGCACCTGTGTGGGACACCTTAAAAAGTTTGTTCTTGTGTTCCACACTAGTGCTGCTGAGTCCAGATGTGTACATTGAATCAAGCTTGCATTTCATTCTAGTTACAGACACATCTAGACAGCAATGTACAAAATGTATTTTTATACAAATAGGCATGGCCAAATGTATTTAACCTTTACCTGCCCAAAACATCGTATTTATTGAGCGAACGATGTTTCCTACGACCGATGACTGTGCCCACAAACATGAAAGTTGCCATTTTAAACTGTACAACAGTAAAGAAAAGCACATGGAGCAGCATTATCAGGAACCATGAATCAGACTGAGACAGAAGTAAAGTTAAATCACACTTGTTTAATAATAATAATAAGGTAAAGAGAGCAAGCATAGTCAAAACAAGCCAGAGTTCAGTAACCGGATCGGGTAGTCAACCAAGCAAATGTCAGCGAGCCAGAGATAAACGTAGTAGTACAGCAAGCAGGATCAGGAGCCAGAAGGAACGTAGAGATCAAGTGAGCTGGACGACTTTAAGTAGGCAGGACTGACGAGCAGAATCAACAACAGCTGGGTAACTGTGGAGAGAGATGGGAGCTGGCAATTAGCCGACAGCTGAGCAGCCAGCTCAGAGACGGAAGGGCTGAGCCCAGCCCCGACATTACCCCCTCCTCAATGACCCCTCCCCCTCGGAGGACCACCGGGCTTGAGGGGAAAACGTCTATGGAAATCACGGAGGAGGACAGGGGCATGTACGTCCGAGGATGAGACTCAAGAGTGTTCCGTACCCCTTCCAATGCACCAGGTACTCTATGCGCCCACGGAACCTACGGGAGTCAACAATGGATTGTATTTCATACTCCTCATGGTTCTAAACCTGTATAGGGTGAGGACGTGGCACCGAGGTGGTAAAGCAATTGCAGACCAAAGGTTTCAATAAGGAGACATGAAACACATTTGAGATGCGCATACTAGGAAGAAGGTCCAAGGCGTAAGCCACTGGGTTAATCCTGCGAAGGATACGGAAAGGCCCAATAAAACGAGGTGCGAACTTCAAAGAAGGAACGCGAAGTCAAAGGTTGCGAGACGACAGCCAGACTCTGTTCCCAACATGGCAGGAAGGTGCAGGCAGGCGTCTGCGGTCAGCATGGAGTCTGTACCTATCATTAGCACATTACAAAGCCTCCTGAATTTGTGCCCAAGTGGAACGAAGACCACGGATATGCTCCACTAACGCAGGAATACTCTGCGGAACAAACGAGTCAGGCAACATGGAAGGTTGGAAGCCATAATTCGCCATAAACTGGGACAATCGAGAAGCAGAATTCAAGGCACTGTTGTGAGCAAACTCTGCCCATGGTAATAGGTCTGACCAGTTGTTATGATGGTCAGAAATATAGCAACGTAAGAATTGCTCCAAGGACTGATTGGCTTGTTCTGCGGCCCCATTAGACTGTAGGTGATACGCAGAGGAGAAAGCAAGCTGACATCCCAACTGTACACAAAAGGCTCGCCAGAACCAGGAGACAAACTGACTACCCCTCTCTGAGAAAATCACCTTGGGTAGTCCATGTAAGCGAAAGATCTCCTGAGCAAAAATGGAAGCCAGTTCCTTAGAAGTGGGCAGCTTCAAGTGGAATACAATGACACATCTTTGAGAACCGGTCAACCACCATAAGGATAACAGTGTTGCCTTGGGAGTTGGGTAACTCCACAATGAAATCCATAGACAGGTGGGTTGTAGGAGGCCCACTGGAAATTGCCGTGGAGTCTTACTCTGAGCACACATGGAACAGGCAGCTACGAAGGCAGTTACATCAGCCCATAGACTAGGCCACCGGAATTGTTGGGAAATGGCCTAAATGAGTTGATTCTTCCCAGGATGGCCAGCTGCCTTGGTAGAATGGTAAGTCTGGAGCACGGCAGTACGGAGACTCTCTGGGACAAAGCAGCAGTCACAAGGTTTCTCAGGAGGAGCATGGACCTGAGCAGCAAGAATTTTGTCACCCAAAGGAGAAGTAAGACTGGTCCAAACCGTAGCCAGGATACGATCAGGAGGAATCACAGGAACCGGAACCGATTCCAACTTGGAAGTGCAGGAAAATTGTTGTGACAAGGCGTCAGCCCTTACATTCTTAGTACCAGATAAGAATGAGACAATGTAATTAAAACTCGACAAGAAAAGAGCCCATCGCCCTTCTGGGAGAGAGGCGCTTAGCCTCAAACAAGAATGTGAGATTCTTATGGTCAGTAAGAATGAGAACCGGCACAGTGGTACCTTCAAGGAGATGTCTCCATTCTTTCAGGGCTAAAATGATCGCCAACAGCTCTCTGTCACAAATCTCGTAATTGCTCTCTGCTGGTGTGGTAGCCACATGGATGCATAGCGCTCTCAGAGTTAGAACGTTGAGACAGAAGGGCGCCAACTCCAGTCTCAGAAGCATCAACCTTTAGGATAAAAGGCAACAGAGGATCAGGATGTGCCAACACAGGAGCAGAAACAAAGGCAGCCTTGAGACTCTCAAAGGCCTTAATGGACTCCGGAGACCAACTCTGTGGGATATCGTCCTTTCTGGTCATATCAGTCAGGGGCTTGACCAGAGATGCGAAGTTACGAATAAACTTCTGATAATAGTTGGCAAAGCCCAGGAAACTCTGCAGAGGACGTAAACCCATGGGTCGGGGCAACTGTAGGACTGCCGAAAGTTTCTCTGGGTCCATCGAAAAACCAGCAGTGGAAATGACATAGCCCAGGAATTTAACCTGTTCACGATAGAACTTGCACTTCTCCAGTTTACAATAGCGATTGTTCTCTCTTAGTTTCTGAACACACGACAGACATCTGTGTGGTGGCTCTCCAGGGACTTGGAAAATATGAGGATATCATCAAGATAAACCACCACACATAACTGCAACACATCTCAGAGGACATTGTTAATAAATTCCTGAAAAACTGCCGGGGCGTTACAAAGGCCAAAAGGCATTACGAGGTACTCATAATGGCCTGTTCTGGTATTAAACACAGTTTTCCACTCGTCGCCCTCCTTAAGAGATTGTATGCCCCTCTCAAATCAAGCCATTGCTCCCTTGAGTCGCTCAAAATATTCTGTAATCAACGGAATCGGGCAGGCATTCTTAATCGTGAAACAATTGAGAACCCTATAATCAATACAAGGTCTCAGTTCACCGCTCTTCTTCCTCACAAAGAAGAAACCATCACCAGCAGGAGACGAGGATTTGCGGATGAAACCTCGAAAAAGTGCGTCTGCAACATACTTCTCCATGGCCTTATCCTCCAAGACCGACAAAGGGGAAACCCAGCAATGAGGGGGTATGGCACCAGGTTGAAGGTCAATTGCCCAATCATAAGGCCGGTGTGGAGGCAATCTACTGGCTTGATCTTTGTCAAAGACATCGCCAAAATCGTGGTACTCCTCTGGCAGGGAGGAGAGTGAAGAGGTGCACAGGACCTTGGCTACCATCTGGAAGCATGTCTCACTGCATTGTGGTGACCAGGAGAGAACTTCAGCACGGAGCCAGTCAAAGGAGGGGTTGTGCCTCTGTAACCAAGGATAACCAATAACCAGCGTAAACCTAGGTGAGGAAATAACTTGGAATTGGATTATCTCATGGTGAAGAGCCCCTGCAGCCATGGACAACGGAACTGTCTCATGAGTCACATGGGCAGGCTGTAGAGGTCTCCTGTCAAGAGCCTCAATGGCAAGTGGAGTGTCACGCAGCTGCAGCGGAATCGAGTGCTGCGATACAAAGGCAGTATCAATGAACAGGCCTGCATCTCCAGAGTCGATTAGAGCCTGTATCTCGATGGACGATTCAGCCCAAGAAAGGGTGACCGAAACCAGGGGCTTATCCTTCTGGATAACTGGGGACGAAACAACTCCACCTAAGATCTGTCCATGACAGGACCTCAAGGTTCGGGCGTTCCCTGGACGAGTAGGACACGACTTCAAACAGTGACCTGCCTGGCAACAATAAAGGCACAATCTCTCTCTCCTCCTAAAGGCTCTCTCATCCGCAGAGAGACGCGTGCAGCCCAAGTGCATGGGTTCATCTTCACTGACCGACTCGGTACCAGGAGGCATGGGAGGTGAGGGAGGCACGAGTGGGACTGCAAAGCTCGGAGGCAAACGTACAGGAGGCTTCTGCAAGCGCTCCTTAAAAGAGAGTCTTTCTCTGAGTCTGGAGTCAATGAGGATGGCAAACGTGATCAACCTTTCCAGCTCAGTGGGTATATCTCGGGCTGCTATTTCATCCTTTATGGAATCTGAGAGACCATGAGAAATTGGAGGGCCAATGCTTACTCTGTGAGGGAATTTTTGCTCAGACCCTTCAGAAGGGATTGAGGGTCCAGCTGCCTGAGAGCAGCCACGTATGTGAGCTCGCCCACCCTCCTCCTCCTCCTCCTGCCACAAGTCCACCTCCAGATCCACAGCCTCCAAGGAAGGCTGCATGGAAGCTTGGAGGGAAGGCTGCAGTAAAGAGAAGAAAGTGATGGCCCTGGGTTCAGTCTGGTCTGACAGAAGATGCAGGCTGTTGTAGTATTTATTTTTCACAAATACTTGCCTACGTGTTTTTCTACAAGAAGAACAGTTTGTTTGTGAGTAGGCAGGTACATTTCAAAAATACAAGGTCAGATTAACAAGGGACACCAACACCAACCTCCTTGTTATTGTGGAAACTTGACACACCAAAAAAAATAAAATTATGGAGATCACTAGAAAAAAAAAGGAGATCTTGATAAAATAAAAAATTAAAAAAAAGACTATAAAACATAATTATAAACATTGTTCTGGAGATCTGGCTTTAAAAAAATAAAAGATTATTCATGAGATCACGAAAAATAATAAAGAAATACGTTTTTGAGAACTCTGTGTGAATATCAGCAGCAAAATAACTTAATTCTTCTAGCATTATAAAGCACAAAAGAATGCGCTGCATTAAAAAATTACAGAATTTGCAGCATGAGGAATGCGCTATCTCTATTATGAATGCTAGTTTTACCAGACCGATCGCTTCCGTCCCGTACTGCTTCAGAGCATGCGTCGTTTTTGGTGCGTCGGAACAGCATACAGACAAGCGTTTTTTCCGATAGTAATTTTTTCCGGCGGAAAAATACAGAACATGTTCTCTAAGTCCGTCTGAATTTTCGACGGAAAAAGTCCGATGGGGCATACACACGGTCGGAATATACAATGAAAAGCTCCCATCGGACTCTTTCTGTCGGAAATTCCACTCGTATGTACGTGGCATTAGAAACTGTTAGTCTGCAAAAGACTTGGGACTGGGGCGGAGGTTCACCTTAAAGCAGGACAACGACCCTAAACATACAGCCAGAGCTACAATGGAATGGTTTAGATCAAAGCATATTCATGTGTTAGAATGGCCCAGTCAAAGTCCAGACCTAAATCCAATTGAGAATCTGTGGCAAGACTTGAAGATTGCTGTTCACAGATGCTCACTATCCAATCTGAGAGAACTTGAGCTATTTTACAAATAAGAATGGGCAAAAAATTTCACTCTCTAGATGTGCAAAGCTGGTAGAGACATACCCAAAAAGTCTTTGGTTCTACAAAGTGTTGACTCAGGGGGGCTGAATACAAATGCATGCCACAGTTTTCAGATATTTATTTGTAAAGAATGTTGAAAACCATTTATCATTTTCCTTCCGCTTCACAATTATGTGCCACTTTGTGTTTGTCTATTACATAAGATCCCAGTAAAATACAGTTACATTTTGGTTGTAGCATGACAAAATGTGGAAAATTTTAAGGGGTATAAATACTTTTTCAAGGCACTGTAAATCATGCACCTAATTTCCTGACTACCTGTCACATTTTTGGAGGCCCTGGAGCACAAGTACAGTGGAAACACCCACAAAATGTCTACATTTTGGAATGCTAACACCCCAATATATTTCCTAAGAGGCATAATGAGTATTTAAAAAATTTATTTTTTTTGTCACAAATTTTTGGAAAATGTGAAAAAGAAAATGAAAGTGTATTTTTTAACAGAAAGCTGTCAATTTATAAAATATTTCTAACACACAGCATAGACATACTTAGAATTACACCCAAAATACATTCTGCTACTCCTCTCGAGTACGGCTATAACACACGTGTGAGATTTCTTCACAGCCTAGCCACAGAGGGGCCCAACATCCAAGAAGCACCTTCAGGCATTATAGGGGCTAGGGATGAGCCGAACAGCCCCCAATTCGGTTCGCACCAGAACCTGCGAACGGACTGAAAATTCGCACGTTAGAACCCCATTGACGTCTATGGGACTCGAACGTTCGAAATCAAAAGTGCTCATTTTAGAGGCTAATTTGCATGGTATTGTCCTAAAAAGGGTTTGGGGACCGGGTCCTGCCCCAGGTGTATCAATGCAAAAAAAACTTTTAAATAAGGCCGTTTTTTCGGGAGCAGTGATTTTAATGATGCTTAAAGTAAAAAAAAAAAGTGAAATATTCCTTTAAATATCGTACCTGGGGGGTGTCTATAGTATGCCTGTAAAGTGGCGCGTGTTTCCCGTGCTTAGAACAGTCCCTGCACAAAATGTCATTTTTAAAGGAAAAAAAGTCACTTAAAACTGCTTGCGGCTTTAATGTAATGTCGGGTCCTGGCAATATGGATGAAAATTAGTGAGACAAACAGCATGGGTACCCCCCAGTCCATTACCAGGCCCTTTGGGTCTTCTATGGATATTAAGGGGAACCCCACACCTAAATTAAAAAAAGGAAAGGCGTGGGGCCACCAGGCCCTATATACTCTGAACAGCAGTATACAGGCGGTGCAAACAAGACAGGGACTGTAGGTTTGTTGTTAAGTAGAATCTGTTTGTAATTTTGAACTGGTACATTTTTAACGTGTTTAGCTCCAGCCAAAAAATCTATTTTAAGCTTTTTGGAAAACATAGGGAAGGGTTATCACCCCTGTGACATTTGTTTTGCTGTCTGTGCTCCTCTTCAGAAGATTTCACCTCATTTTTTGTCCCAATGACAAATGTTTTTTGAAAATTTGGGTTTTTTTGTGAAACAAGGATTGGTGATAAAGCATCAGTGGAAAGGAGAAACCTTTTTCCCATATTAACTCTTACAGGAGAGAATTTCCCTTCCTAGGAGTAGATTTCATCTCACTTCCTGTTGTCTCCTTCCGTTTGCAAGTAGAAGTCGTTTGTAAGTTGGATGTTTGAAAGTAGGGGCCTGCCCTATATACTCAGCAGAAATTTGGGCCTTAGGTGTTGTTGTAGCCACAACACTGTAAGCCCTCACAGGGCCCTGCTATGAAATATTAGATCAAGAATTGTAATTACATGCCCCTGTTGAACAGGGGCAGAAAAATTGGGCCTTTGGTGGTGGTGGTGCTAGTGCCACAACACTGTAAGTCCTCACTCGCTCTTGGTGGGCGCAGAAACAGGCCCTGCTGTGAAATATTAGATCAAGAATTGTAATTACATGCCCCTGTTGAACAGGGGCTGAAAAATTGGGCCTTAGGCACTGTTGCTGGTTCCACAACACTGCAACCCCTCACAGATACTCTAGTTGGAATGCAGAAACGAGCCCTGCTGCAAAGTATTGCATCAAAAATTGTAATTACATGCCCCTGTTAAACAGGGGCTGAAAAATTGGGCCTTAGGCACTGGTGCTGGTGCCACAACACTGCAACCCCTCAAAGATACTCTAGTTGGAACGCAGAAACGAGCCCTGCTGCAAAGTATTGTAAGTTGGATGTTTGAAAGTAGGGGCCTGATCTATATACTGAGCAGAAATTTGGGCCTTAGGTGTTGTTGTGGCCACAACACTGTAAGCCCTCACAGGGCCCTGCTGTGAAATATTAGATCAAGAATTGTAATTACATGCCCCTGTTGAACAGGGGCAGAAAAATTTGGCCTTTGGTGGTGGTGGTGCTAGTGCCACAACACTGTAAGTCCTCACTCGCTCTTGGTGGGCGCAGAAACGGGCCCTGCTGTGAAATATTAGATCAAGAATTGTAATTACATGCCCCTGTTGAACAGGGGCTGAAAAATTGGGCCTTAGGCACTGGTGCTGGTGCCACAGCACTGCAACCCCTCACAGATACTCTAGTTGGAACGCAGAAACGAGCCCTGCTGCAAAGTATTGTAAGTTGGATGTTTGAAAGTAGGGGCCTGATCTATATACTGAGCAGAAATTTGGGCCTTAGGTGTTGTTGTGGCCACAACACTGTAAGCCCTCACAGGGCCCTGCTGTGAAATATTAGATCAAGAATTGTAATTACATGCCCCTGTTGAACAGGGGCAGAAAAATTTGGCCTTTGGTGGTGGTGGTGCTAGTGCCACAACACTGTAAGTCCTCACTCGCTCTTGGTGGGCGCAGAAACGGGCCATGCTGTGAAATATTAGATCAAGAATTGTAATTACATGCCCCTGTTGAACAGGGGCTGAAAAATTGGGCCTTAGGCACTGGTGCAGGTGCCACAGCACTGCAACCCCTCAAAGATACTCTAGTTGGAACGCAGAAACGAGCCCTGCTGCAAAGTATTGTAAGTTGGATGTTTGAAAGTAGGGGCCTGATCTATATACTGAGCAGAAATTTGGGCCTTAGGTGTTGTTGTGGCCACAACACTGTAAGCCCTCACAGGGCCCTGCTGTGAAATATTAGATCAAGAATTGTAATTACATGCCCCTGTTGAACAGGGGCAGAAAAATTTGGCCTTTGGTGGTGGTGGTGCTAGTGCCACAACACTGTAAGTCCTCACTCGCTCTTGGTGGGCGCAGAAACGGGCCCTGCTGTGAAATATTAGATCAAGAATTGTAATTACATGCCCCTGTTGAACAGGGGCTGAAAAATTGGGCCTTAGGCACTGGTGCTGGTGCCACAGCACTGCAACCCCTCACAGATACTCTAGTTGGAATGCAGAAACGAGCCCTGCTGCAAAGTATTGCATCAAAAATTGTAATTACACGCCCCTGTTAAACAGGGGCTGAAAAATTGGGCCTTAGGCACTGGTGCTAGTGCCACAACACTGCAACCCCTCACAGACACTCTAGTTGAAACGCAGGAACGAGCCCTGCTGCAAAGTATTGCATCAAAAATTTTAATGACACGCCCCTATTAAACAGGGGCTGAAAAATGGAGCCTTAGGCACTGGTGCTGGTGCCACAACACTGCAACCCCTCACAGATACTCTAGTTGGAACGCAGAAACGAGCCCTGCTGCAAAGTATTGCATCAAAAATTGTAATTACACGCCCCTGTTAAACAGGGGCTGAAAAATTGGGCCTTAGGCACTGGTGATGGCGCCCAGAACCAAAAATGTTCTTACAAGCTATCAGCGTGATCATTGAGGAGGAAGAGGATAATTACTCAGGATAGTCACTCAGCATCAGCATAGGCAGTCTTTGAAGGGATCTGAGATTTTTTAAAAAATTATTCGGTTACATCAGCATCAGGTGCTTGGTAGCTGGTGGTGATCCAAGACTGATTCATTTTTATGAAGGTCAGTCGAACGACCGAGATCGGTTACAAAGCCTCCAGCAGCACTGAATGTGCGTTCCGAAAGAACGCTGGATGCAGGACAGGCCAGTAGCTCAATTGCATACTGTGCAAGCTCTGGCCAGTGATCCATCCTCAAGACCCAGTAACCCAGAGGATTTTCGGTGGGAAAGGTGTCCAAGTCAGATCTTGCCCCTAGGTATTCCTGCACCATGTAAAACAGACGCTGGCGATGGTTGCTGAAACCGATCATACCTTGGGGCTGCGGACCAAAAAATTGTCTGAAGGCATCAGTCAGACGGCCACCTTCTCCACCGCTCCTTCTTTGACTGACCAAAGCCTCAGCAACACGTTGTCCAGAAACAGGAGTTTGTAACCTCCCAGTCTCTGGGAACGCGTTGCACAGACCTTTCTGCAAGGCCTCCCGAAGATGTTTCATCCTCTGCTCCCTCTGCGATGGCAAGATAAGGTCCGCAACCTTACCCTTGTAACGTGGATCAAGGAGGGTTGCCAGCCAGTATTGGTCCTTCTCCTTGATACCACGAATACGAGGATCCTTACGCAGGCTTTGCAGGATCAGTGAGGCCATGCAGCGTAGGTTTGCTGAGGCATTCGGTCCAGAGTTCTCTGGGTCACTAAGGACGACATGGTCCGCAGTCACCTCCTCCCAGCCACGTACAAGTCCATGTGTTTCTTGGGACTGATCCCTTAAAGACTGCTGCTGATGCTGAGTGCCATGCTCCACCTCCATACTGACACAATCCTCCTCTTCCTCCTCCTCATCCTCTTCCTGTGTGATCGGCGGGCACGCAGGAACACTGTCTGGATAAAGGGGGCCTTGAGAGCTAAGGAAGTCCTCCTCTTCCTGCCTCTGTTCTGCCTCAAGTGCCCTGTCCATTATTCCATGCAGCGTGTGCTCCAACAGGTGGACAAGGGGGACAGTGTCACTGATGCATGCACTGTCACTGCTCACCATCCTCGTGGCCTCCTCAAATGGTGACAGGACAGTGCATGCATCCCTGATCATGGCCCACTGGCGTGGGGAAAAAAAACAAGCTCCCCTAAACCCTGTCCTGGTGCCATAGTTGCACAGGTACTCATTGATGGCCCTCTGCTGCGTGTGCAGCCACTGCAGCATGGCCAACGTTGAGTTCCACCTGGTGGGCATGTCACAGATTAGGCGATTCTTGGGCAGGTTAAACTCCTTTTGGAGGTCTCCCAGCCGAGCACTGGCATTATATGACCGGCGGAAATGCACACAGACTTTCCTGGCCTGCCTCAGGACATCCTGTAAGCCTGGGTACCTGCCCAAGAACCGCTGCACCACCAAGTTAAGGACGTGAGCCAAACAGGGCACATGGGTCATTTGTCCTTGTCGGAGGGCAGAGAGGAGGTTGGTGCCATTGTCGCAAACCACCATTCCTGCCTTAAGTTGGCGTGGCATCAACCACCTCTGAATCTGCCCCTGCAGAGCTGACAGAACCTCTGCCCCAGTGTGGCTCCTGTCCCCCAAGCACACCAGCTCAAGCACCCATGGCATCTTTTGGCCTGCATACTTGCGTAGCCCCTTGAACGGCTACGGAGCACCGCTGGTTCCGAGGACAAAGCACAGGAAGAGGCCATGGAGGAAGAAGAAGAGGAGGGGGTGGAGGACAGAGGTGTGTCACAATCATTAGTAGTGGCATTTTGGAGGCGTGGTGGTGGAACAACCTCCAACACTACTGCACCTTGTCCTGCATCCTTCCCAGCTGCCAGCAGAGTCACCCAATGTGCGGTGAAACTTAGGTAATGTCCCTGTCCATGCCTGCTGGACCATGAGTCAGCAGTAATATGCACCTTACCGCTGACCACCCTGTCCAGCGAGGCCAAGACATTGCCTTCAACATGCCGGTAGAGAGCCGGAATCGCCTTCCATGAGGAAAAGTGGCGTTTGGGTACCTGCCACTGAGGAACCGCACATTCCACAAACTCATGGAAGGGGACAGAGTCTACCAACTGAAAAGGCAGCAGTTGAAATGCTAGCAATTTAGCCAAGCTAGCATTCAACCACTGGGCATGTGGATGGCTGGGAGCGAACTTCTTTCAGCAGTGCAGCAGCTGGGGCAGGGAAATTTGCCTGGTACAATCTGACGTCAGTGTACCGAAAGCAGATTGCCCACAAGTAATTGGCTGTGACACACCTAATTCTACACCTTCATTCCTCTCAGTGCAGGTCTCAGAGAGGACTGAAGCTATAGTGGGGTTGGAGATCTCAGCTGATGAGGAGCAAGGAGAGGTCCTCTTTGTTCTTTGGTGTGGGTCTTTTAAATACGCTTGCCAACGAACTGCATGGCAGGTCAACATATGTCTGGTCAAGCATGTGGTGCCCAAGCAGGAGATGTTTTGGCCACGCGAGATACACTTGAGACATATGTTGCAAATAGCAGCGGTGCGATCTGATGCACTCGTCTCAAAAAAGGCCCACACCAAAGAACTTTTTGAATAACGCGCAGAGACTGCAGCGCCCTGCACATGCGGAGCTTTGGGGTGTGATGCAATCAGTGTGCTGCCCTTAGGCTGGCCCCTGGAGGGCATCCTGCCTCGTTGGTGATGTGCCGCCTCCTCCTCCTCTCTCCTATCAGGCACCCACGTTGAGTCAGTGACCTCATCATCCCCTCCCTCCTCATCACTGGAGCAAACCTGGCAGTATGCTGCAGCAGGGGGAGCATGACTGCCAGATTGCTGTCTTTCTTGGGCACTCCCTCTGTCCATGCTCACGTTACTGCCTTCATCTAGCTCAGTATCATCATCAGAGCCTTCCAAACGCTGGGCATCCTCCTGGAGCATGTACCCAACACTGTGGTCAAACAGTTTGAGGGACTCCTCAGGAGGACATGGTGGGGCTAGGGAAGGAGTCACTGATGACATTGAGCCGAGGGAAGAGGCCGCTGCTTTGCCAGACAAAGTACCCTGAGCATGGTTGAGAGAGGATGAGGAGGGTGAGGACGGCTTGGTCATCCACTTGACCAAGTCTTCCGCATGTTGCGGCTCAACACGGCCAGCTGCCGAAAAAAAAGGCCAAGCGTGTCCCACGGCCACGTGCTGATGAGTATGCACCGTCTCCACGACCAGCACTGTTGCCTCTAGACACAGAGCCTGCTTGCCCTCTTTTATTGGCTTGTGACTGTCTGCCTCTCCTTGTTGGCCTTCCAGACATACTAATGGCCTGTAGGTGCACTAAGCTGGGATATATATATATATATATATATATATATATATATATATATATATATATATATATATATATATATATATATATATATGTATATATATATATGTACTGATACTGCAGCTAGCAAAATCAACTGCTTGCCTGTAGTATGAGAACACCACCAACCTTCTACAGGTAGCTTTAGCTGAACACTGTGCAGAGCTCGCAAAAAAATAACTTGTAGGTTTAGCTGAACACTGTGAGGAGGACGCACTACACTAACTTGTAGCTTTAGCTGAACACTGTGCAGAGGTCTCACTACACTACACTAACTTTTAGCTTTAGCTGAACACTGTGTAGAGGTCGCACTACACTAACTTGTAGTTTTAGCTGAACACTGTGAGCAGGACACACTACACTAACTTGTAGCTTTAGCTGAACACTGTGCAGAGGTCTCACTACACTAACTTGTAGTTTTAGCTGAACACTGTGAGGAGGACGCACTATACTAACTTGTAGCTTTAGCTGAACACTGTGCAGAGGTCGCATTACACTAACTTGTAGTTTTAGCTGAACACTGTGAGGAGGATGCACTACCCTAACTTGTAGCTTTAGCTGAACACTGTGCAGAGGTCACACTAAACTAACTTGTAGCTTTAGCTGAACACTGTGAGGAGGACGCACTACACTAACTTGTAGCTTTAGCTGAACACTGTGCAGAGGTCTCACTACACTAACTTGTAGTTTTAGCTGAACACTGTGAGGAGCACACACTACACTAACTTGTAGCTTTAGCTAACCACTGTGCAGAGGTCTTACTACACTAACTTGTAGTTTTAGCTGAACACTGTGAGCAGGATGCACTACACTAACTTGTAGCTTTAGCTGAACACTGTGCAGTGGTCTCACTACACTAACTTGTAGCTTTAGCTGAACACTGCGCAGAGGTCGCACTACACTAACTTGTAGTTTTAGCTGAACACTGTGAGCAGGATGCACTACACTAACTTGTAGCTTTAGCTGAACACTGTGCAGAGGTCTCACTACACTAACTTGTAGCTTTAGCTGAACACTGTGCAGAGGTCGCACTACACTAACTTGTAGTTTTAGCTGAACACTGTGAGCAGGATGCACTACACTAACTTGTAGCTTTAGCTGAACACTGTGCAGAGGTCTCACTACACTAACTTGTAGTTTTAGCTGAACACTGTGAGGAGGACGCACTACACTAACTGTAAATAGTCTAGCTGCCTGACTGTGGTACTAATAGGATCAAAAGAACACCAGCAATTTTCTTCAGGTAGCTGTAAATACTGTAACAAGACAAGCCTGCTTGTCAGTTGGAAGATAACAGGAACGGAGCTAGCTAAACAGAGTACAGTGTACATATATATATATGCAACACCTGGGATGCATATATATATATACAATACACAGTAAGTGCAGCTAACTCACTGACTGTCCTGCCTAATCTAGCTAACTCAAATGAAATGACATTGTCTCTCTCTCTCTATCTCTCAGCACGCCGGAACACACTACACAGGGCCGCCGTGCAGGTGGCCTTATATAGTGTGGGGCGTGTTCTAAACCCCCTGAGCCATAATTGGCCAAAGCCACCCTGGCTTTGGCCAATTACAGCTCTCTCTACCGATGGCGCTGTGATTGGCCAAGCATGCGGGTCATAGTGCATGCTTGGCCAATCATCAGCCAGCAATGCACTGCGATGCCGCAGTGAATTATGGGCCGTGACGCGCCACACGAATTTGGCGCGAACGGCCCATAACGTTCGCTATTCGGCGAACGATCGAACAGCTGATTTTCGAGTTGAACATTGGTTCGACTCGAACGCGAAGCTCATCCCTAATAGGGGCATAAATTATACGTCTAATTTCCTGACTGCACACTCCAACATAATTTCCTTAGAGGCAAAATAAGTGTTTTGTATATGTAATTTTTTCCTATAAGTTTTTGGAAAATGTGGAAAGACAATGAAAATGTCTCAATCTATAAGATATTTCTAACACAAAACATGGACATACTTAGAATTGCACAAAATACTGTGCTCTGCTGTTCTCCCTGAGTATGAGGATGAGTATGGGGATAATTCATGTATGCATTAGGGTGTGCACCACAAACCTCAAACACACATAACTTCCTCTGCAGCCTCAGCTGCACTGAACAGTGAATGAATGGGAAGTGCTCTGTGCTAAGCGGCTTCCTATTCATTCATAAACTGAAGCATAGTAAACAGAGTTTACCATGCTTCAGTTATGATTGAACACAGTGAGTGAGTGTGTTCACTGTATTCATTCATTTAGAAAAGTTAGGGGCACATAAATTACATATTGATTAGCCGCTTCCTCCTCTCTCCATTCTGAAACATTCCCTGCAGCAGCCAGGGGAGAGGGGGGAAGCTAGTAGCACTGCAGTGGGGGAGGGGGGCGCAATATGGGGGAGGCCCAGGCAGTAGAGGGAATCGCCACTGCACAGAGTGATTAGGGTGTGCCCAGGCATACCTGGCACACCCCCTGTGCACACCTATGCTCATGTATAAGACTTTTACAATGTCTACATTGATTATGTATCAAATATTGCAAGCTGTGTAATACAAAAATCAACCAACACTGTATAGAAGACTATGTAGTGTAATGGTCGCCTCTGTACGAGTGATCACTAAATATAGCATAGTGTAGCTTCACCTACAGCACCACACCAGCACCAGTGTCTGACCACACATAAGGAACTGTCATGAACTTCACAACTTACTAGCAAACAGCCTCTGGAAGTAATCATCCCTAGGCACCATCCACATATTCAATGCCGATTGTCTAAAGAGCAGAGAGAAGTGTAAGTGTTCTTTGATCAGTTTCCTTGGATAGATGAGCCATACTGCACAATTTAAGGGACAGTTTCTTTTGTTAAGATGCATATATCAGACAGCCTGAGGACACAATTTTATTACATCTGTGGAACTTTCACTTACGTATATATTCAATATTTCATCAGCATCAATATTATTATTATACAGGATTTACAAATACACAACACTTTAATACAGTAGGAATCAGAGGGCCCTGCTCTCTATAGCTTACAATCTAAGAGGGAAGGTCAAGAGATACAAGAGGTAATAACTGTGGGGGGATGTGCTGATTGAGAAAGTAAATGTACAGTTGTTAGGTGGGGGCCAGATAGGCTTCTCTGAAGAGATACGTTTTCAGGGATCGTCTGAAAGTGGACAAAGTAGGAGAAAGTCAGACAGATTGGGGTAGAGCATTCCAGAGGATGGGAGAGGCTCTGGAGAAGTCCTGGAGGTGAGCATGGGATGAGATGACACAGGAGTTTGAGAACAGGAGGTCTTGGGAGGAGCGAAGAGAATGATTAGGTTGGTATTTTGAGACTAGGTCTCCATCTCTAGAAGAACCATCTACACAACATAGTTACCATCTATGGACAGTGCTACTACAAGACACAAGTGTTCATAATAGAGATTATATGTGTTATAATCCCCTTTATGTCACTACTCACCAGTGGGTGAGACTGGATTTATGTACTTTCTGCATCAACTCATTGTAAGGGAACAGATATGCGGTTTAAAGTTGCAGTACCCACCATCTGGTTTATGACATGTTTAATGACAGTTTATATGTGCTAGTACTTATCCTTTGTGATACATAACGAGGATTGCAGCAATAGAGCTTCTAGGGGTACCATAGCACTGTGGACGTGTCAATAATACAGCGGACTTTGTTAGTAGGGCAGAAGATGGTGTCAGTAGAGCAAAGGTTGGTGCCAGTAGAGCAGTGGACAGTCTCAGTAGTTTGTTAAGTTTATTTTTTTCCTTGTCAAAAGAAGTTTATTGAGTATACAATGTTATAAAGATACATAAAGATACATAAAGTAAGTTTACAAGGATCTATAAAGTAAGCTCATTGTTTTACAGTAGGGTTTATATAGGTAAATATCATGAAATTTCAAATATTAAACATTGGGTTCACGTAAACCTAAATTAAAGATATATATCATTTCCTTAGTTACTTTTGTAGGTATTTAAATGATTTATACCTACTATACATATTGTTTACAAGTAGAGTGTATATAGGTCAAATAAATTCTGATAATGAGCTTTAATCGTAAGGTGGAGAAAAGGAAAGAGAAAGAAGAAAAAGGGTTGAAAGGTAGAGGTATGGTCCATAAGGTTGTCCCGCTCGTCAGTTTATTATTCTTTTTAGTTCTCTTTGAAGCCTTAGAATGGGTGTCTCTGTAAGTCATTTAATCTGTTACCATGGCAACAGGACAGAGTCATTGAAATTTGACAGGAACTGTTGTTTTATCCAAGGATGCCAAAGTTTTTCAAATTTTGGAATTTGATTTTGATCGATGGCTACCATCTTAGCATGGGACATTGTATTATTCATTCTGTGAATTGTTTCTGCTAGTACCAATGTAGGAGATTTCCATGCCTTGGCCACTGTTTGTTTTGCAGCCGTTATTAGTTGGATCATAAGTTTGAATTGAGAGAGTGTTAACCATTCCGGTTTTAGATTAAGTAAAGTTAAATATGGATCTGGTTGTATTATTTTTTTAAATATTTTAGATGCAATCACGAAGACTTCCTTCCAGAAGGTTTGGATTACTGGGCACGTCCACCATATGTGTAAATATGTGCCTATTTCTGGGCATCCTCGAAAACAAAGAGTTGAGGTATTAGGTGAATATTTTGCCACTCTAGCGGGTACAAGGTACCAGCGAGTTAGGACTTTATAATTTGTCTCCAGTGCTAAGATGTTGGGTGAAGATGACTTAGATGTGAGCCATATATTAGACCAGTCCGTGTCTTCTAAAGTTCATCCCAGGTCCTCCTCCCACCTCTGAACGTAAGAGGGTCTATTAAGATTTGCTACTCCATATAATTGATTATAAAGTGATGAAATTGTACCTTTAGCAAATGGATCTTTTGTACAGATTGATTCAAAAATGGATAATTGGGATAATGGTGTATCCCCCTTTAGGAATGGTGTATAGAAATTTTTGATTTGGAGATATCTAAATATCTCAGAGTTTGGTAGATCATATTTTTCTCTAAGCGATGGGAATGAAAGGAATGATTTAGATGCTATGAAGTCATTTAGTGTCTGAATGCCTGATGTTGTCCAAGCTTTAAAAGAATTTGGGTAGATCCATGCCGGATAAAAGGCCGGATTTCTGATAAAAGAAAGGAGAGGATTGTGTGGAGATTGTAACTGATATTTGGTTTTTAGTTTATCCCAGAGAGATAAGAAGTGTTTAGTTATGGGATTATGAATTTTAAAGCGGTCTTTAGGATCAAGCCATAATAAATTTGATATTAATAGAGGGTCATTTTCTGAAGCCTCTATAAATACCCATAATGGGATTTCCTGTTTTGCATGGTATTTGGACAGACTGGCCAAATGTGCTGCTCTGTAGTAGTTAGTAAAATTAGGGTATCCCAGGCCTCCTTTATTTTTGGGAAGATGTAGTGTGTGTATAGGTATACGTGGTTTAGAAGAGCCCCATATAAACGAAGTTGCTCTTTTTTGTACTATTCTCAAAAAATAGGAAGGAATTGGAATAGGGAGGACTCTGAATAGATAAAGCAATTTGGGTAGAATAGTCATTTTGATTGCATTAATCTTCCCTATCCAGGATAAAGGAAGTTGCGACCATTGTTTTATTAGATTTGTGATCTGTCTTAATACAGGAGGATAATTGGTTGAGAATAAGTCAGAATGAGATGCTGTTAAATGAATTCCAAGATATGGGATTGATTTTTCTGCCCATGTGAATGGGAGTGCAGCCCTAGCCGGGATCAATTCCATGTTTGTGAGTGAAATATTAAGCACTAGGCATTTCTTAGGATTAATCATAAGGCCGGATAGGGCTGCAAATCCATCAAGAGCTGGTATTAAGTTAGGACCAGAGACCTGTGGTGATGATAGAAAAAGTAATATATCGTCTGCAAATATACATAATTTGTGTGTAATACCTCCTACTTCAATGCCAGTTATAGTTTGGTTTGTTCTGATGTATTGGGCCATGGGTTCGAGTATAAGGGCAAATAATAAGGGAGATAATGGGCAACCCTGTCGGGTACCTCTTTCGATATTAAAGGCTTCAGATTTGTATCCAGCATATTTTATATAGGCTTTGGGTTTATTATATAATGCTTTGATCCATGTTAAAAAGTGGGGTCCAAAACCCCATTTTTGTAATGAATATTGCATATATTGCCAGGATACTGTGTCAAATGCCCTCTTAATATCGAGAGATAGAAAACATAAAGGGATTTTCCGTTTTTTAGCAATATGTGCCAATAACACTGCCCTGCGTATATTATCGCCTGCCTGTCTATTTGGCATGAAGCCTACTTGATCTCTATGTATTAATTTTCCTATAATGCTATTGAGGCGTTTTGCTATTATTTTTGCTAATAATTTAATATCGAGGTTTAACAGAGAGATAGACCGATAATTCACACAGGAAGTATCATCAGAAAGGGGTTTTGGGATCATACAAACAATTGCCATTAGTGTTTCTTGCCGAAAAGAATGTCCATCTAGAAGTTTGTTAAAAGTTTCAGTGAGAATGGGAGAGAGTATTTCTGAGAATGTTTTATAGTATAAAGCCGAGTAGCCGTCTGGGCCTGGTTTTTTGTTAAGTTTTAGGTCTTTTATGGCGTTAGCAACTTCATCTATAGTTATAGGCTCATCCAAACTGCTTTTTTGATTCTGAGATAACTCAGGTAAGGTTATTTTTGAGAAGAAGGATTCAGCCTCTGTAGGATTAAATTCATTGTTTGTCTTGTATAAAGTTGCGAGATGTGAGTGAAATTTATGGACTATTTTAACTGGATTACAAGTGTAAACATTTTTTGATAATTTCAAACGTATTGGTTTGAAAGATTTGTTAGTTGAATTTAATGCCCGAGCCAAATATGTACCTGGTTTGTTTGTATTCATGTAGAAATTGTGTTTGGAGCGTTTGAGGCATTTATCAACTGACTCAGTGAGAAATAGATCGTATTCCAATCTAGATTTTTCCAGATGAGATTTTGTACTCTGAGATGGATTATCTTGAAATGATATGTAGGCTGCATTAAAATTGAGTTCTAGTTTTTTTGCTAGATTTTTGCGTTCCCGTTTAAATAGTGCCATTTGTCTTTGTATTGTACCACGCAAGACAGGCTTATGAGCTTCCCACAGTGTTATTGGGGAGATGTCTGTTGTATTATTAATTGATATGTATTCCTTTAAAGCTTGTTCAATGGCCATCTGATGTAGTGGGTGTTTGAGCATTATGTCCGGTAAGTACCACGTTGGGTCATGCGCTTTTGGTATGGCTGAGGCTATAGTAGTGTATACTGCATTATGGTCAGACCACGGAATCGGAATTATATCTGATGCAATAATTTCTGGTATCATTCCTATTGTTAGAAAAATATGATCTATTCTGGTGAAGGTTTGATGAGGGTGCGAGAAATAAGTGAATTTCTTTTTCATTGGGTTACTTTCTCTCCATGAATCTACCAGATTGTATTTGGAAAGAAGTTGAGAAAAAGGTAATCTAGAGGTTATTTTGGATGGTGTAAAAGGTGATTTATCTAGAAATGGGAGGAGGACCTGGTTCGAATCCCCACACATTATCACTGTTCCTATTTTGTGTGTATTAATCACTTGTAATATATGTGAGAGGAATGGTGTAGGTTGTTTGTTAGGAGCGTAGTAGGAAATCACCGTGATTGCTGTATCCATTATATAACCCATGAGTATCAGGTATCTACCTTCTGGGTCTTTAATTTCTGATGATAAGGTGAATGGTGTGGATCGGTGAAATGCAATTAGAGTTCCCCTTTGCTTGGTACAGGCAGAAGCCGTGTAAATTTGTTGATAAAAAGGAGAAATATGGGGGCAGGAGGCGGAGCCTAGCAGAGCAGACATGCATTGTTAGAGCTCCACACCGCTGAGGAGAGAAGAGAAGGACAAAGCGGAGCCTGCAGGCTCAAAAGGTATCCATTTGAACCTTTTTGCCCCAGGGAACAAACTGTGAAAGTTTGGGCAGGAAATATGGTACTGGGAGGAAACCGTGGCAGAAATAAAAATCACCTCACAAAGAGCTCACAGGCACTCACTGCAGCTGAAGCAGCTCCAGTCACCTCACAATATACAGCATCAGGGCGCTCTCACAGACAGAAAATGTCACAGCAAGACTCTCCATTTGAGTCAGATACAGAACAAATCCTCTCACAAACTTCTCCACAAGCCTTCTCAGCATCCCCAGTAATATTATTACAATTTGAAAAGATGCTTCATAAGGCTTTAAAACAAACCTCAGACCAAATAACAAAAAGCCTAACCAAAGAAATAAGAGAGCTGGGAAACCGCACCGCAGCCTTAGAAATAAAAATGGATGAAATTGAAATTACAACCCAAGAAAATATAACAGAATTGGAACAATTAAAAAAAGAGAATTTAATACTTCAAACTAAGCTCGAAGATTACGAAAATACGTTCAAACTTGCGCATAAGGGGAATACCTGAAACTGTGACAGACCTGCAATCTACTATTACTGCTCTATTACAAGAACTAAAGCCAGATATATCTATTGAACGTTTAGAACTGGACAGAGTACACAGAGCCCTCACAGCCAAAAAGAAAGATGGACCCCCACGTGATATAATCACAAAATTTCATTATTACAGAACGAAAGAACAAATACTAATTGCTGCAAGAGAAAAAAATGAACTTAATTTTCAAGGACACAATTATCAAATTTTTGCTGACCTATCCTAACTTACTATTACTAAAAGACGATCCATGAAACCCCAACTAATGGAACTGCAACGCCACAACATTATGTATCAACGGGGCTTCCCCTTTTCAGTCAGATTTAACTACCAAGGTACAATTTACAGAAGCAGATCAGCAGATGAACTACAACAAACCCTTTTAAAATTAAATCTGACAGAACCCACAAGCAGCAACACTCCCACACGCAGAAGAATGGCATCATCTTCACCTTCAGGCAGCACCCAGAAAATTTCAGAACAAAATGGGAATCATCATTCTCACAAAAGAGGCCGTTATGCCACATCATCCATGGACCAAGAAGATTCAGTGGACTGACATCCTAATTCCTGATATCTCTTCATTTATTATACTAAGAGATGGTTCTCTATAAAAAAACCTGTATTTATAACTGAATGTAACTGCATTCTGATAGTCACACACTGTGTGGGATCATGTTACATTCCAGTTATATTTCTTATTACTTCTGATTCATATAGCCTTAGAATATATAAGTGAAATAAGGAAATTCTTGTTCAGTTATATATTATCAGGTAATAACAATAGATTTATTACTTTTTAGGACAAATATGTTCAATAATCCAGAAGTAATGGAAGCTTTTTCTTTCTTTTCTTAAAATAAATATATTATTACCTAACTAGTTCCTAGAATTATGTTTTTGTTTATTCTAATCTGAAGCAATACAACCTCAATTTTATGAGTTAACATATCTAAACAGTTACATATGAATAAAATATGTAATTGTTTACTCTAAAAGGGTTAAAATCCCAAAATAATTCAAACTATCTTCATCAATACCAAAGTTATTAACAGTACCTTTCTAACTGAATTATTTAGCCTAGGGCAAGACTAACCATATACAACCACCCTGGAATAAGTAATTTCAACAAAAACTATATTCTGCACTCCAATTAATGAAACATCATTTTGATGTCTTTTGACATAGCACTTCTCTCCTGTAAGCGGAAGATCCGTGTACCCCCATTAGCCCTCCTCATTCTCCCAACCATATTATGTGGGAGTGTGACGAAGGCACTTATTCCCCTGAGAGAGATATTTATTCTCTTTCACGGGTAAATTGTGATTACTTGCAAAAAATAATTTATACCATGTATCATCTAATCTCATATGTTTTTTGTTTACTCTTTACTCCAGAATTCACTGGTTTCTTTTCTATCTATTTATCTCTTCAGTCCACACAGGTTGATCTGCGCAGTCAGCTCTGCATAACAAAAAGTAAGTCAAAACTATTTGATCTATTGCCATGGCACCACTGAATATACTTTCCCTGAATGTTCAGGGAATAAATGTCCCTCAAAAAAGGACCAAAGCCTTCCGTACTTTCCATAACAAAAAGGCTCACATAGTATGCCTCCAAGAAACACACTTCACCAAAGATTCTACTCCAAAATATATTTCTCCTTTTTATCAACAAATTTACACGGCTTCTGCCTGTACCAAGCAAAGGGGAACTCTAATTGCATTTCACCGATCCACACCATTCACCTTATCATCAGAAATTAAAGACCCAGAAGGTAGATACCTGAAACTCATGGGTTATATAATGGATACAGCAATCACGGTGATTTCCTACTACGCTCCTAACAAACAACCTACACCATTCCTCTCACATATATTACAAGTGATTAATACACACAAAATAGGAACAGTGATAATGTGTGGGGATTCGAACCAGGTCCTCCTCCCATTTCTAGATAAATCACCTTTTACACCATCCAAAATAACCTCTAGATTACCTTTTTCTCAACTTCTTTCCAAATACAATCTGGTAGATTCGTGGAGAGAAAGTAACCCAATGAAAAAGAAATTCACTTATTTCTCGCACCCTCATCAAACTTTCACCAGAATAGATCATATTTTTCTAACAATAGGAATGATACCAGAAATTATTGCATCAGATATAATTCCAATTCCGTGGTCTGACCATAATGCAGTATACACTACTATAGCCTCAGCCATACCAAAAGCGCATGACCCAACGTGGTACTTACCGGACATAATGCTCAAACACCCACTACATCAGATGGCCATTGAACAAGCTTTAAAGGAATACATATCAATTAATAATACAACAGACATCTCCCCAATAACACTGTGGGAAGCTCATAAGCCTGTCTTGCGTGGTACAATACAAAGACAAATGGCACTATTTAAACGGGAACGCAAAAATTTAGCAAAAAAACTAGAACTCAATTTTAATGCAGCCTACATATCATTTCAAGATAATCCATCTCAGAGTACAAAATCTCATCTGGAAAAATCTAGATTGGAATACGATCTATTTCTCACTGAGTCAGTTGATAAATCCCTCAAACGCTCCAAACACAATTTCTACATGAATACAAACAAACCAGGTACATATTTGGCTCGGGCATTAAATTCAACTAACAAATCTTTCAAACCAATACGTTTGAAATTATCAAAAAATGTTTACACTTGTAATCCAGTTAAAATAGTCCATAAATTTCACTCACATCTCGCAACTTTATACAAGACAAACAATGAATTTAATCCTACAGAGGCTGAATCCTTCTTCTCAAAAATAACCTTACCTGAGTTATCTCAGAATCAAAAAAGCAGTTTGGATGAGCCTATAACTATAGATGAAGTTGCTAACGCCATAAAAGACCTAAAACTTAACAAAAGACCAGGCCCAGGCGGCTACTCGGCTTTATACTATAAAACATTCTCAGAAATACTCTCTCCCATTCTCACTGAAACTTTTAACAAACTTCTAGATGGACATTCTTTTCGGCAAGAAACACTAATGGCAATTGTTTGTATGATCCCAAAACCCCTTTCTGATGATACTTCCTGTGTGAATTATCGGCCTATCTCTCTGTTAAACCTCGATATTAAATTATTAGCAAAAATAATAGCAAAACGCCTCAATAGCATTATAGGAAAATTAATACATAGAGATCAAGTAGGCTTCATGCCAAATAGACAGGCAGGCGATAATATACGCAGGGCAGTGTTATTGGCACATATTGCTAAAAAACGGAAAATCCCTTTATGTTTTCTATCTCTCGATATTAAGAGGGCATTTGACACAGTATCCTGGCAAAATATGAAATATTAATTACAAAAATGGGGTTTTGGACCCCACTTTTTAACATGGATCAAAGCATTATATAATAAACCCAAAGCCTATATAAAATATGCTGGATACAAATCTGAAGCCTTTAATATCGAAAGAGGTACCCGACAGGGTTGCCCATTATCTCCCTTATTATTTGCCCTTATACTCGAACCCATGGCCCAATACATCAGAACAAACCAAACTATAACTGGCATTGAAGTAGGAGGTATTACACACAAATTATGTATATTTGCAGACGATATATTACTTTTTCTATCATCACCACAGGTCTCTGGTCCTAACTTAATACCAGCTCTTGATGGATTTGCAGCCCTATCCAGCCTTATGATTAATCCTAAGAAATGCCTAGTGCTTAATATTTCACTCACAAACATGGAATTGATCCCGGCTAGGGCTGCACTCCCATTCACATGGGCAGAAAAATCAATCCCATATCTTGGAATTCATTTAACAGCATCTCATTCTGACTTATTCTCAACCAATTATCCTCCTGTATTAAGACAGATCACAAATCTAATAAAACAATGGTCGCAACTTCCTTTATCCTGGATAGGGAAGATTAATGCAATCAAAATGACTATTCTACCCAAATTGCTTTATCTATTCAGAGTCCTCCCTATTCCAATTCCTTCCTATTTTTTGAGAATAGTACAAAAAAGAGCAACTTCGTTTATATGGGGCTCTTCTAAACCACGTATACCTATACACACACTACATCTTCCCAAAAATAAAGGAGGCCTGGGATACCCTAATTTTACTAACTACTACAGAGCAGCACATTTGGCCAGTCTGTCCAAATACCATGCAAAACAGGAAATCCCATTATGGGTATTTATAGAGGCTTCAGAAAATGACCCTCTATTAATATCAAACTTATTATGGATTGATCCTAAAGACCGCTTTAAAATTCATAATCCCATAACTAAACACTTCTTATCTCTCTGGGATAAACTAAAAACCAAATATCAGTTACAATCTCCACACAATCCTCTCCTTTCTTTTATCAGAAATCCGGCCTTTTATCCGGCATGGATCTACCCAAATTCTTTTAAAGCTTGGACAACATCAGGCATTCAGACACTAAATGACTTCATAGCATCTAAATCATTCCTTTCATTCCCATCGCTTAGAGAAAAATATGATCTACCAAACTCTGAGATATTTAGATATCTCCAAATCAAAAATTTCTATACACCATTCCTAAAGGGGGATACACCATTATCCCAATTATCCATTTTTGAATCAATCTGTACAAAAGATCCATTTGCTAAAGGTACAATTTCATCACTTTATCATCAATTATATGGAGTAGCAAATCTTAATAGACCCTCTTACGTTCAGAGGTGGGAGGAGGACCTGGGACGAACTTTAGAAGACACGGACTGGTCTAACATATGGCTCACATCTAAGTCATCTTCACCCAACATCTTAGCACTGGAGACAAATTATAAAGTCCTAACTCGCTGGTACCTTGTACCCGCTAGAGTGGCAAAATATTCACCTAATACCTCAGCTCTTTGTTTTCGAGGATGCCCAGAAATAGGCACATATTTACACATATGGTGGACGTGCCCAGTAATCCAAACCTTCTGGAAGGAAGTCTTCGTGATTGCATCTAAAATATTTAAAAAAATAATACAACCAGATCCATATTTAACTTTACTTAATCTAAAACCGGAATGGTTAACACTCTCTCAATTCAAACTCATGATCCAACTAATAACGGCTGCAAAACAAACAGTGGCCAA
The DNA here is from genome assembly GCF_042186555.1 of Aquarana catesbeiana. Lineage (NCBI taxonomy): Eukaryota > Metazoa > Chordata > Amphibia > Anura > Ranidae > Aquarana > Aquarana catesbeiana. Next base: position 173,159,679 of record NC_133333.1, read on the forward strand.
GGCATGGAAATCTCCTACATTGGTACTAGCAGAAACAATTCACAGAATGAATAATACAATGTCCCACGCTAAGATGGTAGCCATCGATCAAAATCAAATTCCAAAATTTGAAAAACTTTGGCATCCTTGGATAAAACAACAGTTCCTGTCAAACTTCAATGACTCTGTCCTGTTGCCATGGTAACAGATTAAATGACTTACAGAGACACCCATTCTAAGGCTTCAAAGAGAACTAAAAAGAATAATAAACTGACGTGCGGGACAACCTTGTGGACCATACCTCTACCTTTCAACCCTTTTTCTTCTTTCTCTTTCCTTTTCTCCACCTTATGATTAAAGCTCATTATCAGAATTTATTTGACCTATATACACTCTACTTGTAAACAATATGTATAGTAGGTATAAATCATTTAAATACCTACAAAAGTAACTAAGGAAATGATATATATCTTTAATTTAGGTTTACGTGAACCCAATGTTTAATATTTGAAATTTCATGATATTTACCTATATAAACCCTACTGTAAAACAATGAGCTTACTTTATAGATCCTTGTAAACTTACTTTATGTATCTTTATAACATTGTATACTCAATAAACTTCTTTTGACAAGGAAAAAGGAGAAATATATTTTGGAGTAGAATCTTTGGTGAAGTGTGTTTCTTGGAGGCATACTATGTGAGCCTTCTTGTTATGGAAAGTACGGAAGGCTTTGGTCCTTTTTTGAGGGACATTTATTCCCTGAACATTCAGGGAAAGTATATTCAGTGGTGCCATGGCAATAGATGAAATAGTTTTGACTTACTTTTTGTTATGCAGAGCTGACTGCGCAGATCAACCTGTGTGGACTGAAGAGATGAATAGATAGAAAAGAAACCAGTGAATTCTGGAGTAAAGAGTAAACAAAAAACATATGAGATTAGATGATACATTGTATAAATTATTTTTTGCAAGTAATCACAATTTACCCGTGAAAGAGAATAAATATCTCTCTCAGGGGAATAAGTGCCTTCGTCACACTCCCACATAATATGGTTGGGAGAATGAGGAGGGCTAATGGGGGTACACGGATCTTCCGCTTACAGGAGAGAAGTGCTATGTCAAAAGACATCAAAATGATGTTTCATTAATTGGAGTGCAGAATATAGTTTTTGTTGAAATTACTTATTGCAGGGTGGTTGTATATGGTTAGTCTTGCCCTAGGCTAAATAATTCAGTTAGAAAGGTACTGTTAATAACTTTGGTATTGATGAAGATAGTTTGAATTATTTTGGGATTTTAACCCTTTTAGAGTAAACAATTACATATTTTATTCATATGTAACTGTTTAGATATGTTAACTCATAAAATTGAGGTTGCATTGCTTCAGATTAGAATAAACAAAAACATAATTCTAGGAACTAGTTAGGTAATAATATATTTGTTTTAAGAAAAGAAAGAAAAAGCTTCCATTACTTCTGGATTATTGAACATATTTGTCCTAAAAAGTAATAAATCTATTGTTATTACCTGATAATATATAACTGAACAAGAATTTCCTTATTTCACTTATATATTCTAAGGCTATATGAATCAGAAGTAATAAGAAATATAACTGGAATGTAACATGATCCCACACAGTGTGTGACTATCAGAATGCAGTTACATTCAGTTATAAATACAGGTTTTTTATAGAGAACCATCTCTTAGTATAATAAATGAAGAGATATCAGGAATTAGGATGTCAGTCCATTGAATCTTCTTGGTCCATGGATGATGTGGCATAACGGCCTCTTTTGTGAGAATGATGATTCCCATTTTGTTCTGAAATTTTCTGGGTGCTGCCTGAAGGTGAAGATGATGCCATTCTTCTGCGTGTGGGAGAGTTGCTGCTTGTGGGTTCTGTCAGATTTAATTTTAAAAGGGTTTGTTGTAGTTCATCTGCTGATCTGCTTCTGTAAATTGTACCTTGGTAGTTAAATCTGACTGAAAAGGGGAAGCCCCGTTGATACATAATGTTGTGGCGTTGCAGTTCCATTAGTTGGGGTTTCATGGATCGTCTTTTAGTAATAGTAAGTTGGGATAGGTCAGCAAAAATTTGATAATTGTGTCCTTGAAAATTAAGTTCCTTTTTTTCTCTTGCAGCAATTAGTATTTGTTCTTTCGTTCTGTAATAATGAAATTTTGTGATTATATCACGTGGGGGTCCATTTTTCATTTTGGCTGTGAGGGCTCTGTGTACTCTGTCCAGTTCTAAACGTTCAATAGGGATATCTGGCTTTAGTTCTTGTAATAGAGCAGTAATAGTAGATTGCAGGTCTGTCACAGTTTCAGGTATTCCCCTTATGCGCAAGTTTGAACGTCTGGCTCTATTTTCGTAATCTTCGAGCTTAGTTTGCAGTATTAAATTCTCTTTTTTTAATTGTTCCAATTCTGTTATATTTTCTTGGGTTGTAATTTCAATTTCATCCATTTTTATTTCTAAGGCTGCGGTGCGGTTTCCCAGCTCTCTTATTTCTTTGGTTAGGCTTTTTGTTATTTGGTCTGAGGTTTGTTTTAAAGCCTTATGAAGCATCTTTTCAAATTGTAATAATATTACTGGGGATACTGAGGAGGCTTGTGGAGAAGTTTGTGAGAGGATTTGTTCTGTATCTGACTCAAATGGAGAGTCTTGCTGTGACATTTTCTGTCTGTGAGAGCGCCCTGATGCTGTATCTTGTGAGGTGACTGGAGCTGCTTCAGCTGCAGTGAGTGCCTGTGAGCTCTTTGTGAGGTGATTTTTATTTCTGCCACGGTTTCCTCCCAGTACCATATTTCCTGCCCAAACTTTCACAGTTTGTTCCCTGGGGCAAAAAGGTTCAAATGGATACCTTTTGAGCCTGCAGGCTCCGCTTTGTCCTTCTCTTCTCTCCTCAGCGGTGTGGAGCTCTAACAATGCATGTTTGCTCTGCTAGGCTCCGCCTCCTGCTCCCCTCTAAGTTTATTTTTTTTAATTATTTTTTACAATTTTTTAAAATAATTTTATTACAATTTTTTTTAAAGCCCATTGGGGGGCTTTGTTGAAATATCAGGGATCTAAACAGACCTCTGATGTTTTACTTTTGAGACAGAGAAATGGACTAAGGACTAAGCTCCTTTCTCTCTTGTGGATAGTGGCACCCCTTTGAATGCGGCACCGGGGGCAAATGTTTCTTCCCTTCTAGTTTTAACTAGTGAAACCAGGGCCTGAAAAATTCTTCCAAAGCATTCTTTTCCCCAGCAGTAAAACTGTTTTTCTTAATCGTACATCACAGGACACAGAGCCATAGTAGTTACTATGTGGGTTATATAGGCCACCTTTAGGTGATGGACACTGGCACACCCTAAACAGGAAGTTCAACTCCCTATATAACCCCTCCCCCTACAGGGATTACCTCAGTTTTTTTGCCAGTGTCTTAGGTGTTGGTCACGAGTATAGATGTGTTGTGCTGAGCTCCGCTGGAATATTCCTTGCTGGGGCAAGCCATGCAACCGGATCCATTCAAAGTGTCTTTTTCCAGGCCGACTTAAATAGTACCGGCGCCTCGTGTCCGAAGAAACTAGGTTTTACCTGTAACGCTTCTCTTTTTAGAGAGCTGGACCCCAGGATCTAGTATTTGTTTTTTTTTAGCCATATTCCTGGCGGGGTGCTTTTTACAGGCCCAGGGCTGTGGATCCCCCGATGAAAAGGGGGCCCCTGTCCCTGAAGGTTTTTTAATGGAGCCCACCATGAGCGGTGAAGATTGGGTCTGTTTTACCACGGAACCCTGCAGCTGGATAAGGTAAGGGAGATTCCTAAGGAATTTTTCTAGCTCTTGTGGGTTTTCTCCTTTAAGTAAATATTTAGAGGCCATGGGGGAGTTGGTGGTATGCCGCACCACTCCCGCTGCAGCCGCCATTACAGCGGCTCTCCATCCACCTGCCCTCCTCTCTCCTCCACCCCAGCCTCCCCTCCACGTGTGATCCGGTTGGATCAGAGTCCCCGCTCGCGCAGGAAAGCGGTCTTTTTTTGAAAAAAGATGAGGGGGGCAGAAAGAGTGGTCGAGGAGGGGGGATGGAGAATTAGAGCAGCGTCGGCGTGGTTCAACGCCCAGTAGCGCGGGCCATGCTTAGCTATAAAGGTGCGCTTTTTGCAGGAAGATTTAGACTGAGCACAGACATGACAAGCCTTAATGTAATCTTTAACATCCGAGCGGAGATTAGGCCACCACTAGAGACGACTGATGAGCAGGAAGGATCGGAGGAACCCAGTATGACCTGCCACCTTGGAATTATGTCCCCAACGAAGGATCTTAGCTCTTAGCTACGTGGGAACAAAGGTCTTGCCAGGAGGAATTTTTGATTCCAGGGTGGTAAAATGGGCAACACTACTCCCGCGGGCAGAGTTCTCTCACAATAATTATGTCGATGTCAATTCTCAGAAAACACCCTTTGTCACTGTTTATGGAAGGCATCCTCAACTCCCTCTGATTATGACCTGTTCTTCCGACATTCCAGCCTTGGCTACTGTTCAGGAATCATTCAATTCCATGTGGGCTGACGTTCATGATTCGCTCCAGAAATCTGCCAACAAATTCAAGAGTTTTGCTGACCATCACAGGCGTAAGCCGCCTTCTCTTCAGCCAGGAGACGAAGTCTGGCTCTCCACCAGGAACATCAAAGTCCGGGTTCCTTCTCTCAAATTTTCCCCAAGATTGATTGATCCGTACACCATAACTTCTAAACTGAATCCAGTTTGTTTCAAGCTCCAGATTCCTAAAAGCCTCAAAATCTCTAACTCCTTCCATGTTGCCCTTCTGAAGCCTTTAGTCCTCAATAAGTTCTCCCATCCTCTCTCTACCGCAGCGCCGGTCTCTGAGGATAATCAGGAGTATGAGTGTAAGGAAACCAGCAGAAATCACCTGGCGCGTGCTGGTGCGCATGCGTGCGAGCATAAGAGACCATGTAAAGAAACCATCAGAAATTGCCTGGCTCGCGCTGGTGCACATGCGCACGGAAGACCACAGATGCCCGTGCGCGCTCGTGCGCTGCGCCCGGCGAGCATGCGCAGGAACGCGTCTTCAGCTGTGTCCTGTTACTCTGAAACCTGTGTTATTCTGCCTGTTTCCCATTGCTGACCTTGGCTCCTGTTTACCCGGCTCTGAACTCTGCTTAACCTGATCTCTGCATCCTGATTCTGGCTTCCCATCTGACCCGTATCTGCCTGATGTTCCAGTACCTTGCTGCCCGCCTGTTGACAAACCCGGCTCCCCATCTGACCTGCCTCTGCCTGATGTTCTGGTACCCTGCTGCCCGCCTGTTGATGAACCCGGCTATTTCTGTGACCCTGCCCTGGTGCCCAGCTCGGCCCAGCACAACTAACCAAGTGCTTGCAACTACAGTCCTGCGACCAGCTGCGACTTCCTGCTCTGCAACCACAGTCCTGCAGCCAGCTGCAACTTCCTGCTCTGCAACCACAGTCCTGCGGCCAGCTGCGACTTCCTGCTACAGGATTCCAGGTCACCATCTGCAGGCACTCGTGTGCCTCCTGTTTCTTGGCTCCTTCTGTTCCACTCTCAGCAGGACCTGGACTGGAGATACAAGAGAGGCCGACCTCGTCATTTCAGTCTCCCTTCAGGTACGTGACAGTACCAGTCAGCCCAAGATGGAGTCTGAAAGGGAGGTCTCTCTGCTATCAACCCTTTGTCAGACTGTTACCACACTCTCCCATGTAGTCTGCGACTTCCTGCTCTACAACCACAGTCCTGCGGCCAGCTGCGACTTCCTGCTACAGGATTCCAGGTCACCATCTGCAGGCACTCGTGTGCCTCCTGTTTCTTGGCTCCTTCTGTTCCAGTCTCAGCAGGACCTGGACTGGAGATACAAGAGAGGCCGACCTCGTCATTTCAGTCTCCCTTCAGGTACGTGACAGTACCAGTCAGCCCAAGATGGAGTCTGAAAGGGAGGTCTCTCTGCTATCAACCCTTTGTCAGACTGTTACCACACTCTCCCATGTAGTCTGCGACTTCCTGCTCTGCAACCACAGTCCTGCGGCCAGCTGCGACTTCCTGCTACAGGATTCCAGGTCACCATCTGCAGGCACTCGTGTGCCTCCTGTTTCTTGGCTCCTTCTGTTCCACTCTCAGCAGGACCTGGACTGGAGATACAAGAGAGGCCGACCTCATCATTTCAGTCTCCCTTCAGGTATGTGACAGTACCAGTCAGCCCAAGATGGAGTCTGAAAGGGTGGTCTCTCTGCTATCAACCCTTTGTCAGACTGTTACCACACTCTCCCATGTAGTACAAGGGTTGCATATGGACTTAGCCCGCATCCATGATCAACTACTGAGTGCTTCCAGCTTGACCTGCACCCAAGCAGTTCCACCTTATCTTCCTGAGCCCAGGGTACCATTGCCCGAACGCTCTTCTGGGAACCGTAGGAAGTTCAGGACTTTTTAGTATTCCTGTGAGCTGTATTTCTCCTTGTTTCCTCGCACCTTTCCTACTGAGGGAGTGAAGGTTGGATTTCTCATTTCCCTGCTGCTGGAGGAACCCCAGGCCTGGGCTTTTCAGCTTCGGGAACAGCATGACCCTGTCCTGGATTCAGTCAACTCTTTCTTATCTGCCATGGCCCAACTGTACGCTGACCCTTTTTGTCATCAGACTGCTGAAACCTCATTGAGCCATCTACAACAGGGTTCCAGACCTGTGGAAGACTACGTTGCTGACTTTCGCCTGTGGAGTTCTGATACAGAATGGAACAATGCAGCCTTACATTTTCAATTTCGCCTGGGACTATCTGAAGCCATCAAGGATGAGCTTGCTAAATGACCTAATTTCTGTTTGCATGCAAATAGACCACAGCCTGCGTGAAAGGCAGGTTTGAAAGGCTGGAAATCCTCACCTAATGCCTGTCTGCTCCACGGACCCTTCACCTGCCTCTGCCTCACCTAAAGATGACCCCTCTGTCTAAACAAGAACGGGCTCGACGTCGCCGTAATAAACTTTGCCTCTACTGTGGCGATGAAGGGCATTTCTTACAGACTTGTTCCCGAAGACATCGTAGGAGATCTTCTCCTCCTGCTGCAGTTGTGGCATTAAACTCCAGTCAATACCACACCCTGCTGCCAGTTTCCCTTCTGTTAAACAGAAAGACTCTTATGCCCCGTACACACGGTCGGACTTTGTTCGGACATTCCGACAACAAAATCCTAGGATTTTTTCCGACGGATGTTGGCTCAAACTTGTCTTGCATACACACGGTCACACAAAGTTGTCGCAAAATCCGATGGAAAATGTCCGATGGAGCCCACACACGGTCGGAATTTCTGACAACACACTCCGATCGGACATTTTCCATCGGAAAATCCGACCGTGGGCATTACCGTTTCGGCCATTGTGGACTCTGGGGCCTGTAGCTGTTTCGTGGACTCTGCCTTTGCAAACATGCACGCACTCCCCTTGTGCTCCAAGAAGAACAGCTTCACGGTCCACCTGGCAGATGGTTCTAGTATCAAATCAGGACCTGTCACTCTAGAGACTGAACCCCTCCTGTCTTTTATAGCTTCTGGGCATCGTGAGCTGCTACGGCTAGATGTCATTACATCTCCACTATTTTCTGTCATCCTTGGGCAGCCCTGGTTGAAGGCACATAACCCCCTCATCAACTGGGTCACAGGGGAAGTGACTTTTCCTTCTAAGTACTGTAATGAATTCTGCATTCTGCATCATCTAAGTCCGTAGAACCGCTCCTCTGCATTAACATGGACCCTGAAACTACTAAACTTGTGCCTTCTGTTTACCATGATTTTCTGGACATTTTCAATAAAAAAAAACGCTGACACTCTCCCTCCTCATAGACCATATGACTGCCCTATCAATCTCTTACCTGGTGCAGAAATTCCCTTTGGCAGGATCTACCCACTCTCAGAACCAGAACTGGAGCAATTGCGGAAGTACATCGATGAGAACCTCGACAAGGGGTTTATCCGGCCATCCTCTTCCCCTGCAGGAGCGGGAATATTTTTTGTGGAAAAAAGGATCACTCTCTCCGGCCCTGTATTGACTACCGGAACTTAAATATAGTAACCATCAAGAATCGATACCCCTTACCTCTTATTCTGGAACTATTTCAGAGGTTACGAGAGGCTCGTATATTTACAAAATTAGACTTGAGGGGAGCATACAACCTGATTAGAATAAGAGAAGGGGATGAATGGAAGACGGCCCTCAGGTCTCGTTTCGGACATTTTGAGTAGCTGGTGATGCCCTTTGGACTCTGTAATGCTCCAGCCACCTTCCAGCATTTTGTAAACTATGTGTTCCAAGACTTTATTGATTTATTTACTATTGTTTACTTGGACAATATTTAAATTTTTTACACCTCTTTGGAGTCCCATCAAATTCACGTGAAAAAACTGCTAAACAGACTAAGGGAACATCATCTCTGTGCCAAAGAGGAGAAATGTGAGTTTGAAAAGCTTACCATCCAGTTCCAGGGGCTTATTATCTCCGCAGACGGAATTGCCATGGACCCACAGAAGGTATCTGCAATGCTCGATTGGCCTGCCCCTACTGATAAAAAATCTGTACAGCGGTTTGTGGGGTTCACTAATTTTTACAGAAAATTTATTAAAGACTTTTCCATTATTGTATCCCCTATCACTCAGTTAACTAAGCTATGTACGACCTTCACATGGACCTCAGAAGCTCAGACAGCATTCGAAAAACTGAAAGGCCTTTTCATATCCGCACCCATCCTGAAACACCCAGATCCTGCTCTGCCCTATGTCCTTGAAGTGGATGCCTCTGAAATAGCCGTGGGAGCCATATTGTCCCAATGACAAGGGACAAAATCCCTACTTCATCCTTTCGCCTTCTTCTCCAGAAAACTGAGTAATCCGTAAAGGAACTATGATGTCGGTGATCGGGAATTACTCGCTATTAAATCTGCCCTTGAAGAATGGCGTTATTTGCTAGAGGGAGCTGCACACCCTATTCTTTTATTCACGGATCATAAAAACCTGGATTACTTAAGAACGGCGAAAAGATTAAGACCTCGCCAGGCCAGGGTGGCTCTTTTCTTACCGCCCCGGATCCAAGAACGGGAAGCCTGACGCTCTTTCACGTATGTTTCAAGATACTGAAGTATCTCCTGAACCTGATACCATCCTACCTGCAAAAAACTTCCTGTTACTACAAACTGATCTCATTTCCCAAATCAAGACAGCAGTCCTGAATCATCCTCCCTCCCAAGAACTTCATCTCCAGCTGAAAGAGGGTCTCTACTTCCATGGTACACAGATCTTTGTTCCAGAACAGCTACGAACAGCAGTCCTCTACATGTGCCATGATCATCCTCTGGCAGGGCATTTCGGGGTACACAAAACTTCGAAACTGGTCCTTCGCTCCTTCTGGTGGCCAGACTTAATACAATTCTGTAGAGACTATGTGAGATCTTGCACTATGTGCTTACAGAACAAAACAGACAGATCTTTGTCATAGTGGATCGCCTATCCAAGATGGCCCACTTTGTGCCCCTAAAAGGTACTACTTCCGCTGCAGAGACTGCCTCATCCTTTGTCAAGGAAGTGGTATGCCTACATGGTATCCCTGTTAACATCACGTCAGATTGTGGAGTACAGTTTACTTCCAGATTTTGGAAATCCCTGTGTGAAGTCTTGGGTATTAAACTCTGCTTATCATCTGCTTACCATCCCCAGATGAACAGCCAAACGGAGAGAACGAACCGGACCCTGGAGCAATATTTCCGATGTTTCTCTTCTTTTGCACAGGACGACTGGGCGTCTCTTTTGCCGTTAGCAGAATTCACCTACAATAATTCAATACACTCCTCTATCAAGCAAACCCCCTTTTTTGCTAATTATGGGTTTCATCCATCTTTCTTGCCCGATGTCCCCCAGGAATCCTCAGTACCGACAGTACAGGATCGTCTGGAGTTTTGGAAAGTCAATAACCTATTCCTGAAAGAAGCTATCTCCAAGTCCCAAGTAGATGACAAGAGATTCTTTGACAGAAGGAGAAGAGGTAACCTGGATCTGAAACCCAGAGATAAGGTATGGCTATCTACCACAAACCTCAAGCTGGCCTGCCCTTCAAGGAAGCTAGGACCAAGATACATTGGCCCATTTCTTATAAAAAGAAGGATTAACGCTGTTGCTTTTGAGTAAAGCCAACCAGAAAATCTAAAAGTTCATCCAGTGTTCCACGTGTCCCTCTTGAAACGATCCGTGGCTAATCCCTTTCCTGACCGAGAATCCGAGACTCCTGCTCCCCTGTTGGTGGAAGGGAATGAGGAGTTCGAAGTTTAGGTTGTCCTGGATTGCAGGAAGAGAAGGGGCCAAACCCAGTTCCCAGTGACGGCCCGTCCATAGGGGGCGCCTGGGCGCCACCCCCCCTCCAGGCAAAAAAAAAAATAAATAAATTTTTTTTAAAGCTGACCCTTTAAAAAAAAAAAAACACAAAAAACGGTGCTTAAGTGCACGGTGTTTGGATGCTGGACACAGTGCGACGCCGGATACAGTGCACTTATGGGAAGTGCCACGTCTATGCAATCACGAGATTGCAGACATGGCGCTGCATTTGCGGGCATTTAGCCCGCCTTGCGGCGCTTTGTGAGGCGCCGAGTAGCTTCCGCCCAGCGCTAGTATCTATTACTATCGCCGGGCGGTTTGATTGATATCTGAGTATGATGTCACTTCCTGTTTCTCTCTCAAGAGAGAGAGAGGAAATAGGAAGTATGAGAAGAACGGAGCTCTCCACAGGAGACACCGCTGGAGAGGACAACACATAGCAAAGTAAGTAACGGGGGGAGGGGGGTTTGGTGGTGACACACACTGCTGCAATTTGGTGACACTGCTGCAATTTGGGGACACATACTGCTGCAATTTAGGGACACTGCTGCAATTTGGGGACACATACTGCTGCAATTGGGGACACATACTGCTGCAATTTGGGGACACATATTGCTGCAATTTGGGGACACTGCTGCAATTTGGGGACACATACTGCTGCAATTTGGTGACACTGCTGCAATTTGGTGATACATGCTGCTGCAATTTGGTGACACTGCTGCAATTTGGTGACACATGCTGCTGCAATTTGGTGACACTGCTGCAATTTGGTGACACACACTGCTCTGCTGCAATTTGGTGACACTGCTGCAATTTGGTGACACATACTGCTGCAATTTGGTGACACTGCTGCAATTTGGGAACACATACTGCTGCAATTTGGTGACACTGCTGCAATTTGGGGACACATACTACTGCAATTTGGTGACACTGCTGCAATTTGGGGACACATACTGCTGCAATTTGGTGACACTGCTACAATTTGGTGACACATGCTTCTGCAATTTGGTGACACATACTGCTGCAATTTGGTGACACATGCTGCTGCAATTTGGTGACGCATGTTGCTGCAATTTGGTGGTGACACGTGCTGCTGCAATTTGGTGGTGACACGTGCTGCTGCAATTTGGTGGTGACACATGCTGCTGCAATTTGGTGGTGACACAGGCTGCTGCAATTTGGTGGTGACACATGCTGCTGCAATTTGGTGGTGACACAGGCTGCATTTTATGTGACACAGGCTGCATGTAAGGAGGGACTCCGCTGGGGACACCTGATGTAAGGAGGGACTCCGCTGGGGACACCTGATGGCATCTGGTGGCAGGCGACGTGGCTAGTGACACGCTCGGGGCTCCCACTGATTCTGCATTATGGTGAGTTGAATGATTTCATTTTATATTGCAATGTAATAATAGAAATACACATATTTCTATTGTTGTGTAGGATCTGGGCCTGCTGTCCCTCCATCCCTCTCTCCCTCTCCCTTCATCCCTCCTTCAACTCAGACACTAACCACACCACCTTAGAGCCACGCCCACTATTTTGCTGAAACCACGCCCATTTTCACCAAGTGGGAGGAGTCAAAAAGGAAGGGCGGGGCCTGGCGACCCCCATCCTAAAACTTCACCAGCCGCCACTGCCAGTTCCTTATTAAGTGGAAGGGCTATGGCCCTAAGGACAATTCGTGGGAACCCTGCTCTGATGTGCACGCCCGCGATTGATTCAAGCTTACCTTCGCCTCCATCCTGAGAAAAGATTCTTGGTGGGCATCCAGAGGCTGCCCTTAAGGGGGGGCAATGTAAGGAAACCAGAAGAAATCGCCTGGCGCACGCTGGTGCGCATGCGCGCGCGAGAGAGAGACCATGTAAAGAGACCAGCAGAAATCGCCTGGCGCGCGCTGGTGCGCATGCGCGCACACGGGAGACCACAGATGCCCGTGCGCAGGCGCATGCACGACGCCCGGTGAGCACGCGCAGGAACACACCTTAGCGCCGGTTGGCGCCAGTCAGCCTATTTAAAGGAGGCCCAGCAACTGATTGGTGCTGACTGGTCTTCAGCTGTGTCCTGTTACTCTGAAACCTGTGTTATTCTGCCTGATTCCCATTGCTGACCTTGGCTCCTGTTTACCCGGCTCTGAACTCTGCCTAATGTGATCTCTGGTTCCTGATTCCGGCTGACCCATATCTGCCTGATGTTCCAGTACCTTGCTGCCCACCTGTTGACAAACCCGGCTCCCCATCTGACCTTCCTCTGCCTGATGTTCCGGTACCCTGCTGCCAGCCTGTTGACAAACCCGGCTATTCCTGTGACCCTGCCCTGGTGCCCAGCTCGGCCCAGCACAACTAACCGAGTGCTTGCAACTACAGTCCTGTGGCCAGCTGCGACTTCCTGCTCTGCAACCACAGTCCTGCAGCCAGCTGCGACTTCCTGCTCTGCAACCACTGTCCTGTGCCCAGCTGCGACTTCCCGCTCTGCAACCACAGTCCTGCAACCCGCTGCGACTTCCTGCTCTGCAATCACAGTCCTGCAGCCAGCTGCGACTTCCTGCTACAGGATTCCAGGTCACCATCTGCAGGCGCTTGTGTGCCTCCTGTTCCTTGGTTCCTTCTGTTCCACTCTCAGCGGGACCTGGACTGGAGATACAAGAGAGGCCGACTTCGTCATTTCAGTCTCCCTTCAGGTACGTGACAACACGGTTAGCCAAATTTTATATTCCCGACTCTGTAGAGGCATACTCCAGTACCTCGTGCATTGGAAGGGGTTTGGTCCTGAGGAGAGGTCGTGGATCAAGGCTTCTGAGGTCTTTGCACCTCGTCTGTTGAGGAAGTTTCATTTAAAGGTTCCCCTCTAAACCTGGTCCCAGGCGGGGAAGGGGGAGGCCTCGTAAGGGGGGTACTGTCATGGTTATGCAATAGAGTTTTGTCTGTCAGCTTACCAGTCTCCATGTGTTCATCTCTAGAGACCAGCTGACTCTCACCTGACTGCTTTTATAATCTACTGTCAGGTCACCTTGAGGCTAGGTGACAGATGCACACCGTTAGGATCAGGAGTGCACTGCAAGGTAGTGGACGCTACGGCTGACTGCTGCGGATGGGAGTCAGGGTGGTAAGGAAGGCAGGGCCGCTGGAACACCAACATGGATCCCACCGGGGTTAGATCGTAAAATTCCCTGGGGTGCGGAGTCTAAGAGCCAACAGGTGTTCACAAGAGCCTCTAGTGGTGAGGGTGGACTGGGCTGCAACTGGCTCCAGGTCGTGACCCCCAGGGTCCCCCAGCTCACACCCACAGTAGGCAACAGGAGGATAGGTATAGTAAGGGAATAAGCCAAGGTCGGGGCCACAAGCAGACAAGGACAACAGAGTTCACGCCAAGGTTCAGGGTCACAGGCAAACAGGGATAGTCGGGGACACGCCAAAGGTCAGGGACACGAGCAGACAGAAATAGTTGAGAACACACCAAGGTCAGTAACAGAAACAAACATAGAGCACACGGCAGGCAGGAAACAGGAAGCCAAAACACACAAAGGTTGATCGGCAGGGCTGGCCTGCAGTGCAGAGGTTAATATAGAGTTCTCTGATAGAAGCTGGGGTGGAGCCAAGCTAGAGGAGAGATTATAAAAGCAGTCAGGTGAGAGTCAGCTGGTCTCTAGAGATGAACACATGGAGACAGGTAAGCTGACAGACAAAACTCTATTGCATAACCATGACAGGCGGGAGTTTGGGGGTCAGAGTGCAGCCAGTCATGGATATAGGTGAGCTGGGAGGCGAGGAAATAATATCTTAAGTTCGGGCAAGCCAGGCCACCCACGGCATTTGCCGCTTGTAGGGAGGACCTGGCTTTACAAGGTTGGCAACCGTTCCAGATAAAAGTGAAAAGGGCAGAGTCAAATTTTGCAAAACATTTTTGTGAAAAAAAACGGGGAGGCCCTAAAGCAATAGAGGAATTTCTGTAAATAAATAATTTTAAATATATTTATGTGACCAATTAGATTGAGGGGCAACGACGACCAGGTACGGAATTTATCCGTCATCTGATGAACTATAGGGGCAACATTGAGTTCTTCATACCTAGAGAGGTCAGTATGTATCTGAATACTTAAAGGAGGGTGTTAGTTGGATACGTGACCTCTGTAAATATTCCTAAGGAGAGGGGGGACCAATAACAAAGGCCTGGGACTTTTCCCAGCCCACCCGAAGACTGCACCAAACTCCTCTACAACCTGTAATAATTTAGTAAAAGAGCTCTCCCTACCATCCAAGTATACCAGGGCACCATCTGCATAGAGAGAGATCTTCTCTTCTAGAGGGCCAGATCGGATGCCCCCAATCTCAGAGCCAGTGGCTCAATGGCCACTGCGAACAGACGTGGAGAGGGCACCCCTGCCAAGTACCCCTCTTCAAAGAGAACGTTGCAGAGATATCCTTATTCATGCAGACTTGGCCCTCGGGTCCACATATAGTAATAGAACCCATTGGATAAAGTATGGGCTAATACCCATCCGTGCCATAGATTCCCACAGGAAAGGCCAACTTACAGTGTCAAAGGCTTTTAATATGTCCAGGGACAGGACTAAACCACTACGTTTCGCACGTGCTGCATCATGGACATGCAAGTACAATCTATGAATGTTATCAAATGTACTCCTGCCAGGCATGAAACCGGATTGGTCAGGCGGTATGAGGGATAGAATGACCGTCTGAAGTCTAAGGGCGAGTATCTTTGCTAGAATTTTGGCGTCATTGTTCAGGAGTGAGATGGGCCGGTAGGACCCACATTGCTGCCTGTCCTTACCAGGTTTGGCTATAACAACGAGTGCCTCATTCATAAGCCGTGTACACACAGGCGGACTTTTCAGCATCAAACATCCGACGGTCTTTCCAGCGGACTTTCGACGGAATTAAGACGGACTTTCGGACAACCGGACTTGCCCACACACGTACAGACTAAAGTCCGTTCAAAAGTCCGTTGGTATGAACGTGATGACGTATGAAGGGACTAGAATGAGGAAGTTCATAGCCAGTAGCCAATAGCTGCCCTTGCAGACACAAAATAATAAATAGGGGTATACCTAATGTATATGATCCCACCTCAAGCTTAATACCAGTGAGTCAGATATAGGTGTGTCTATGATCTGTCACTGAGTATTAGGGTAGCATCCGGTATAATAATATGTAAACCCACACTCAATTATACCACCATTACTTCAAAATTAAATAAATCTGTGATATATATTAACATTCCATGCCCCATAGGGGTATGTGCATATGCGACCTTGCAGAAGTGTTCAAACTTTTAGTGCAAGTAAAATAAACTGAACTAAATGTGATCCGTGAAAAATGTGTCCCAAAAGATTATTTTTAGGAAACATATAAAACCCACTATACAGTAGCCTGTTATTGATTCCCTAGTGGTTCCCTGGTACTAATAACCAGAGTATAAGACCTGATACCAAGAAAATAAAATAAAATCATTAAATTATAAACCACACTCATAAAAATATCACCATGTGTGTATCCAAAATCCAAATAGCAAAAAGGATGAGACTGCACTAAGCGGACG
Source organism: Aquarana catesbeiana (assembly GCF_042186555.1). NCBI lineage: Eukaryota > Metazoa > Chordata > Amphibia > Anura > Ranidae > Aquarana > Aquarana catesbeiana. The sequence goes on from NC_133333.1 coordinate 173,175,587, forward strand.
CACTACTTGTCACAGAAGCATTAGGATGCTAACCTAATACTCAGTGACAGATCATAGACACACCTATATCTGACTCACTGGTATTACACTTGAGGTGGGATCATATACATTAGGTATAGGTGTGGCACACCCATTAGTGGTGTAGCACTCAGCCCCCCCTCTCCCCTTTCTTTGTTCATGTCTTGATATTAGTCATGAATAGGTAGCACCATTCACCCCTATTTATTATTTTGTGTCTACCTGGAGACCCCCTAGGGGAGCTCTATTAGGGGGGCTGCAGACCTATCCGGCATCCTAAGCGCAGTCATATATATATTTTTGTATGCAATAGCTGCCCTTGCGTCCTTTTTTGTCCGTCGGACTAGCATACAGACGAACGGATATTTCGACCGGACTCTAGTCCATCGGAAAGATTTGAAACATGTTCCAAATCTAAAGTCCGTCTGATTTTTGACAGAAAAAGTCCGCTGAAGGTCCGATGAAGCCCAGACATGGTCGGATTGTCCGACGGATTCGTTCCATCGGACCAGTCCGGTCAAAAAGTCTGCCCGTGTGTACACGGCAATAAAGTCAGGAAGTTCCCCCAATTTAAAGGAGACTTGGAATGTCTTGAGGAGCCTGGGAGCCAGCTCCTCTATGTGTGTCTGATACCACTCTGAGGGAAGGCCATCCAGGCCCGGAGTTTTATTAGAGGGTAGGAGACGTATGACCGTAGTGACCTCCTCCAGTATAATGGGTTTATCTAGAAGGGATTGCTGGGAGTTACTAAGTGCCAGGAGGTCAAGGGATTCCAAAAAAGCCCAAAAAGTCTGTTTCTGAAGGGATAGCCGTATCCTTGTACAATGTGCCATAGAAATCTGCAAAAATTTGGTTAATAGTCAATGTGTCAGATGTAGTCGACCCGTCCGGGAGTTGAATTGTGGCAATCGAGGCATCCTGACAATCCCCGTGGGCAAGATACGCAAGGAGCCTGCCATTTTTCCCTCCATGCTCGTGAATGTGAGCAGAGAGGTAAAATCGGGCTAACTTTAGTGGGGGTTTTATTTTTTATAAAAAATTGCGGCGCAAATAACGTGTAACGTAAAAAGTTGCAATGACCACCATTTTATTCCCTAGGTTGTCTGCTAATATATATATATATATATATATATATATATATATATATATACAGTATCTCACAAAAGGGAGTACACTACTCACATTTTTGTAAACATTTTATTATACCTTTTCATGTGACAACACTGAAGATATTACACTTTGCTACAATGTAAATTAGTGAGTGTACAGCTTGTATAACAGTGCAAATTTGCTGTCTCCTCAAAATAACTCAACACACAACCATTAATGTCTAAACCGTTGACAACAAAAGTGAGTACACCCCTATGTGAAAATGTCTAAATTGGGCCCAAATAGCCATTTTCCCTCCCGTTGTCATGTGACTCGTTAGTGTTACAAGGTCTCAGGTGTGAATGGGGAGCAGGTGTGTTAAATTTGTGTTATCACTCTAACTCTCTCATACTGGTCACTGGATATTCAACATGGCACCTCATGGCAAAGAACTCTCTGAAGATCTGAAAAAAAAATTGTTGCTCTACATAAAGATGGCCTAGGCTATAAGAAGATTGCCAAGACCCTAAAACTGAGCTGCAGCACTGTGGCCAAGACCATACAGCGGTTTAACCGGACAAGTTCCACTCAGAACAGGCCTTGCCATGGTCAACCAAAGAAGTTGAGTGCACGTCATATCCAGAGGTTGTCTTTAGGAAATAGACGTATGAGTGCCGACAGCATTGCTTCAGAGGTTGACGGGGTGGGGGGTCCGCCGGTCAGTGCTCATACCATACGCCGCACACTGCATCAAATTGGTCTGCATGGCTGCCGTCCCAGAAGGAAGCCTCTTCTAAAGATGATGCACAAGAAAGGCCGCAAACAGTTTGCTGAAAACAAGCAGACTGAGGACATGGATTACTAGAACCATGTCCTGTGGTCTGTGTACGGTTCTCGCTACACGTTTGCCCCTGGCGTGTATGTAGCTCAACATACAGTTTAACCCCTTCCCGCCGACCGAATGCACATATGCGTACTCGGCTTTCCGGGGTTATACCGGGATGATGCCCGCAGCTGCAGGCATCATCCCAGTACCGTTGTTTTCAGCGGGCGATCGGCTACCCGAGTATAACAACCAATGCGGCTAAAAGCCGCTCGGCTGTTATACCGGAGGAGCGGGAGGGGACATCCCCCCCCTCCCGCTGCCTCCCGCCGCTGTTACCGGGCCTCCCGTGCGATCGGGAGGCCCGGTGTCCGTTCGGCTGCCTTCGGCGGCTGGGGGCGGGCTGGAACGAAGCTGCGAGCGGCTTTGTTGCAGCCTTCTTGTTGTAAATGCGGAAGCGACGTCACCTGTCCCCGCGAGCTCGCGCAGCGAAGAAAACGCATACGGAAGTCGCGCCCGCATATGTAAACGGTGTTCAAACCACACATGTGAGGTATCGCCGCGATCGTCAGAGCGAGAGCAATCATTCTAGCCCTAGACCTCCTCTGTAGCTCAAACCTGGTAACCGTAAAAAATTTTTAAATCGTCGCCTATGGAAATTCAAAGGTACCGTAGTTCGTCGCCATTCCACGAGTGCGTGCAATTATAAAGGGTGACATGTTTGGTATCTATTTACTCGGCGTAACATCATCTTTCACATTATACAAAAAAATTGTGGTAACTTTACTGTTTGGATTTTTTAAAATTCATGAAAGTGTCACTTTTCCAAAAATTTGCGTTTAAAACACCGCTGCACAAATACCGTGTGATAAAAAATATTGCAACAATCGCCATTTTATTCTCTAGATTCTCTGCTAAAAATATATATATAATGTTTGGGGGTTCTAAGTCATTTTCTAGCAAAAAATACGGATTTTAACTTGTAAACACCAAATATCAAAAATAGGCTTAGTCATGAAAGGGTTAAACCTTGAATCCTACAATAACCAGACTGTCTGTAACTGTGGATCTTTATTACAATGAACAGGATGTGGTCATATAAGAACAAGATGCATTTATGTGAAATGATAGGTTATGATATGATATGGTGAAACTAGGAATAAACAGACAAATGAACATATATACGAATTACATGAACATAACAAATGTTTACTAGGTATACAAGTAAACAGTCTTAAGCATACCAGCGATGCTGCCTTAGAAGGATTGGGATTTCCTCTGAACATGTGGCTCAGGCTTAGCTGGCTCCATGCTGTCTGTCCTCATGGAAAAGATGAAAGAGTTGTAATAAGAAGTGGGCTAGTTCCTACTGATATGACAGGAAATGTCTATTAACCATAGAACACTACCCATCAATAGTCTTTTGTTAAGAGTGGCATCTTGTGGGCAATGTTGATATTGCAAGTCCAGAAGATATTATTTTTTCTTTATAGGCTGAAGGCATGACACTCCCCGTCTGGTATCATCGAATGCCACTATTTATTCCTCAGATGACAACAACAAAATTAATTTTGAAACTGGTCTGAGGAACAACTTTGTCTCCTTGTTTCCATGAATCTTGACTTCCACTATTCTGACCTTTCCATCCTCACTTGGAAAGGTGTTGGTTATAAGACCCAAAGGCCACTCATTTCTTTGGGACTGACAATCCTTAACAAGAACAAGGTCTCTCCCTTTTAGGTTGGGCTTGTTGTCTTGCCATTTAGAGAATCTGGTAAATCTGTTAGATTTAAGCTGGCAGTCTGAAGTTGCAGTCTGAAATGTTGAGATCTCAGGATGGATTTCAGTTTCTGAGTCTGGATCTATTAGTTCAATAGTGTCACTCCTAGGAACAGTCTGTTCTGCATTGTACAAGAATGCAGGTCCTGTAAACCATGTTGTGTCTTTAAGGTTAAATGCAGCAACAGCTCTTGTAGCATGGCCTGCAGGTTTATAGTCAGTGGGTACGTAGCGCCATTGTGTTGGATGAGTGGATCTCCTAATCCTCAACACTCTGTTGTTGACGTAAACATAGAAACGTCTGGTCTCATTGTAGATGTAGCCTAGCACTACCTTGCTGTCAGTGTAGAGCTGGATATCCTTGAGGTCAATGTCCATCTCTGTGGTTATTAATTCTGCTAGTTCAAAAGCTAGTACTGCAGCACAAAGTTCTAGACTAGGTACAGTGTGCTCGGGTGTGATGCTAGCTTTGCCTTGCCCATGACAAATCCTATGTGGCATCGTGCTGTAGTGTCGACAGTTCTTAAGTAGGCCACAGCAGCTATTGCCTTGATAGAAGCATCACAGAATATGCAAAGGTTTTGGCTCTGTGTCTTTGTAGAGGGCACAGGAGCATATGGGCCTGAAACATGGAGATCAGATAAGACTGATAGAGAGTTCCTCCACTCTACCCAAGAGTTCCTCTTATCAAGGGATAGTGGGGCATCCCAGTCGGATGTTTCACGAATCAAGTCTCTAAGTAGGGCTTTACCTTAAATTGTAACAGGTGCCGCAAATCCCAATAGATCGTATAGGCTATTGATTGTGGACAAGACACCTCTGAGAGTGAAGGGTCTTTCTCTGTTTATTTGGAAGGTAAAGGAATCAGATTTCAAGTCCCAAAGTAGGCCTAGACTGCGCTGTACAGGTAAAGAGTCTGTACCTAGATCTAAGTCTCTTAGACCGTTAGAATGGTCTTGAACAGGGAAAGCTTCCATTACCTCTTTGCTGTTGGAAGCAATCTTGTGAAGCCTGAGATTAGAACAAGCAAGCATTTCCTGTGCTCTTTTAAGAAGACAGATTGCAGACTCACTGGAAGGTAGGGATTTCAAACAGTCATCTACATAAAAGTATTTCTCTACAAATTGCTTTGCATCTGAGCCATACTCAGGTTCACCTTCTTGGGCGGAATGTCTGAGTCCGTAGATAGTGACTGCAGGTGAATAGCTATTGCCAAAGATGTGTACCCTCATGCGATACTCTGAGATGTCTTTGGAAGGGTCATTGTCTCTGAACCAAAGGAACCTTAGGAAGTTTCTGTCTCCCTCTTTGACCAGGAAGCAATGGAACATCTGTTGGATGTCAGCTATGAAGGCAATAGATTCCTTGCGGAAGCGTAAGAGCACTCCCAGCAGTTTGTTGTTGAGGTCTGGGCCTATCAAGAGGACATCATTCAAGGAGACACCCTTGAATTTGGCACTAGAGTCAAACACTGCTCTGATTTGACCTGGCTTTTTAGGATGGTACACCCTGAATATAGGGAGGTACCAACACTCTTCAGAGTCTTTAAGGGTGGGAGCTATCTCGGCGTGACCGTTCTCAAAGATCTTGCCCATGAAAGAAAAGAAATGTTCTCTCATCTCTGGCTTTCTTTGTAAATTACATCTAAGGGAAGTGAAATGTTGTAGCACTTGTTCTCTGTTATTGGGTAAGCGTTGTCTTTGTGGTCTGAAGGGAAGAGGTGTGACCCGGCTGTTTGTGCTATCTTTGATTAGTCCTTGCTCCATTACTTCTAAGAAGAGCTTGTTCCCAATAGACATTGCCACACGATTGTCATCTTTTTTTTTTATAAATATTTTTATTTGAGAAAAATTTTTCCATTACAACAAACATATAATAAGGGAACAAGGAATATTGTCATAAGAAAAAACACATTAATACCTATCCCTATATTATTATCATTCTAATGCGCGTCAGATCAACTCGCCCTTATGCTGTAGGCTACGAGAATAATTTTCTACCTTTTTTCCCCCATTCACTCTCCCACCCCCCATCCATTCCCCACCATGCACTTTACCATACATTTTATTATTCATTCAACCATCCCCCCCTCCCCAGACCATCCACAACCCACTCCTCCTATCAATCCAACCCCTTCCAGGTCTAGCCATGCTTTCCATATTTTTTCAAATTTCTTAAAGTTACCCCTCTTCTTGTATATATATTTCTCTCTGCAGATCACCTCTCTAACTGCATTCACCCATTCTGAAACCGTTGGTGCTTCCTTTCTCTGCCAATACTGTGCGATAAACTTTTTACCCTGAAACAGGCATCTGATCCTTGCTGTCTGTATGTCCCTCGAGGCCACCTTATCCCCCGTTAGTCCCAACAGGCACTCTCTCGCCTCTACTCTCAATGACGTCCCAAACACCAGATTTATCCTTTCCACGACCCCTTTCCAATATATATGTAGTTTGGGGCATCGCCAAAACATGTGGATCAGGTCTCCATACCCTCCCCCACACCTCTGGCACTTTGGATCGGGCCTCTTACCCCACTTAAATAATTTCAATGGTGTGTAATATGCCCTATAGGAGAGATAGAAATGGGACATCACCTGTGAAGGAGAGAGAGTGACCCTGGGCCCCAGCGACAGAACCTGCGTCCATTGATCATCGGACAGTGCTCCCACATCTCCCTCCCATTTGATCCTGTTCTTGTTTTCCATCATGCCCCCCTGGGCTGATGCGTTCAGACATCCGTACATATCAGAAATCAGCCCCTTCGTAGTATGTAAAAAGATCTATTAGAAATTGCATACTCCTCTACCAACTCCTTAAAAGATTTTAACCTCCCATCTCTATATACCTGTGCCAGGAAATGAATACCCTGGCGGTCCCACTCCACAACGTGTCCCATTTTTTTAAGCTCATTAAGGTTGTTATTATCCCAGAGTGGGGAAAATTCCACAAAGCCAGTATATCCCAGAATTCTTTTAGCTTGTACCCAAGCCTTAACCATCAGTTGGGTAGTGGGGCACTTAGTACCAAATGAGTCTGCCTCTAATGCCTCTGCGATCGTATCATGGCTGATGTCGTTCCACAAGACGCTACTGTCCACTCCTTCCTCCCATGATCTATTACTGCCTTCCATTTGCTGCAGTTGGGAGGCCAAAAAATATCCGTACGGATCCGGTACTGCCAGGCCGCCCCTCACCTCTGGCCGTCCCAACGTCCGCAAACCGATCCTGGCCTTCCCATCCTTCCAAATAAGTTCTCTAAACACACTGTCTATTTTTTTAAACCAGTGCTTAGGAATCCACACAGGGGAGTTCTGCAAAACATATAAAAGCTGGGGTAGCCAGACCATCTTGATCAGGTTGCAGCGTCCGACGACCGAGAGGGGCAGGCGACCCCACACCCGGCATTTCTGCTTTAATTTTTTCATAAGTGGGACTAAGTTACGGGATATATACTGTCCAGGATCCCTGGTTATATTAATACCCAGATATTTCATTTGGCTGACTATTTTAACCTGGGATACCTGACAAGGAAGGGGTTCATTCAGCGGATCTATAGGTAAGATTACTGATTTCTCCCAGTTAATCAACAGCCTGGAAAAAACGCCAAATTCCTGAACTATCCCGATGTCCTTCTCAGGAGAGCCGTGTGTAACTCAGCTTAACACAGGCACAGTGTGTGTAGGTTCAGCGCAGCTCCGTCCAGACAGCGTGACAGCGTGTCACAGCGCCGTGCATCCGGGCAGTGTACCGCAGCTATAACCGCCCCCAGGTGCTTCAGGCGTTCCCCCCTCCACAATGTCCTTTCCCAGCCATGCTGCGTCCTTATCTCAGGAGCGGGCGTGAGAGCGAGGGGCGAGGGTCAGGTTCAGCTGCATCGCTCTCCCTCACCTCAGCATCCGGCCACGCCCCCCCCCAGCGCTTTTAGTAACTTTGATTGCTGGAGAAATCGTAATCTTTAGTTCTTTGAAAGTCTGTGCACCCTAAATGGTCTCGGTCACTATCACAGGCAAAGTTGTCACTAGTGGGGCTTGTGAGGGGACAAGACAAGTGGGTGGTGTAGGGCGATTCCTTAACAAGGAAGTGGTTGTGGCATGGCTTGAAAAAAGAGGGACGCCCATTCTCTAGGGTATTTGTGAGCATGCTGCTAACGGAGTTAGGTTTGTGCATGCTTCCTAGACAGACATCTCCTATGATGACCCATCCAAGGTCTAACCTCTGAGCATAAGGAGCGTTGTTGGGACCATTAATTTGAGCTCTTGATTTGTGGACTCGTAATATATCTCTCCCAAGGAGTAGGATAATCTGAGCCTAAGGATCAAGTTCTGGTATCAGAAGCGCTATGCGTTTCAAGTGTGGGTGATGATCTGGTGTAGGAATTTCAGATCTATGGTCAGGGATCTGGTTGCATTCAAAAGAGTTGGCAAAGACAAGCATGATTGTCCGTCAATGGACTCGACTTGGTAGCCGGATGCTCTCTTCCCCGCCATCTCCACTATTCCTGCACAAGTTTTTAAGGAGTAGGGGATGCTGGGGCCTTTAATGCCAAAGATGTCAAAGAAGGTTGAGCTGGCTAATGACTTTGGTCATCCAGAATTGCGTAAAGCTTAATAGCTTTGCCTTTTTGGCTTGCTAGGTAGGCTCTGACTAGGCAGATTTTGGAGCAGGACCTGCCACCTATGACTCCTTTGCAGACCTCTGTACATTGTGAAGTGATCTCTGGTGTAGTTGTAATGGTGTGCTCTTCCTCCCTGCCATGCTGATAGTGTGTTGTAAAGTCCATGGAGCTGGCCCAGAATGTAAACCTGTGTTGTGATCTGAGCTGTCACATTCTGTGCATTTTAAACTGACCTTACAGTCCTTGGAGAGGTGAGATGTGGAAGAGCAGCACCTGTAGCAGATGTGGTTCTCCTTGAGGAAGGCCTTGCGGTCCTGCAGGGTTTTCTCTCTGAAGGCTCTGCATTTTAGGAGAGGATGTGGCTTCCGATGCAAGGGACACTGCTTACCAGGATCTTTGACCTTTGTCTCTGAGTTAGAGAAGCTGGCAGACCTGTGAAAAGAATCTGGAGGAGTCACGTTAGTTTTGTGTACTGCTACTGTAGGTTTGCGAGGGAAGTCCTGAAGGAGCAGCACATGACAATGTAAAATCAAAACTTGGATCATTTCTTGTTTTGGCTTGCTGACACACAAAGTCCACAAAAACAGAAAAAGGAGGGAATGCAACATCATGCTGTCTTTTAAATTGGGATCCATGTGTAATCCACTGCTCTTGCAAGTTATAGGGTAACTTTTGTACAATGGGGTTGACACCTCTGGCTGTGTCAAGGAATGCAAGTCCTTGTAAGTCCCCCTCGGATTTAGCTACTTGAAGTTCCATTAGAAAGTCACTTAGCTCCCTAAGTTTCTGGTAGGCTTTGTTAGGTATTTTGGGGAAGTTATCATGTCTTTTGAATAGTGCACTTTCTACTGCTTCTGCTGAACCATAACGCTCATCAAGTCTATCCCAAATCATTTAAAGACCAGCGTCTGGGTGGTTTATATTTATTGTCCTGATTCGCCTGGCGTGCTTGGCAGACTCATTTCCAAGCCATTTGATCAGGAGGGCTATCTCTTCACTGCAAGATAAATCTAAGTCTCTGATGGCATTTTGAAAGGAAGACCACCAGGCTCCTTAGCTTTCAGGGCAGTCATTAAACTTTTCAAGTCTTTTGGTGACTAACTCACGTCGTGCAAAGAACCTTGCAAAGTCTATGGTGCCTTGGTTAGCCTGCTGTGTGTTGCCATGGTGAGATAGCTGTGTGTAATCATACTTTTTGAGGGTGTCGAGCCGACCTCTGTCGTACCGCTCTGACTTGGATGTTGGTTCTGGAGGAGAAATCTCTGTTATCTCACGTGTAGGAAGTCTTTCGTAGGAGGCGTCACTTTGCGTGGATTTCTCCTGTTTGCTGGCTTGAGACTTGTCGCTGACTTGCAGGGGTCCCATGCAGTGTCTTTGGCTTGTCTCTTTGACGTCATCTTTGTCACTGCTTGGCTTAAAATGTTGATTGATGTAATCTGAAGTTTGTTGTAGAGAATCTTGAGTTTCAGCTTCTGGGTCGAGAATATTGCTGCATCTGCTGCATTTACTTCTCGGGTATACAGCTAATTCTAAGGCCTGTGCTTCGGCTAGGGTGGCTGCTGCTTCCTTCTCTACGGTGAGTTTCTCTAGAGTCTCTTCTAGGAGGGCTTCCTCGGACTCTAACTGTGCCTCTTGTGTCTTTAGCCTCACTTTCTCCTTTTCTTGCTCTAGGGCTACTTCCTCGGCCTCTAACTGTTGCTGCGCTTTCTCTGTCTTCAGCCTCACTTTCTCCTTTTTAATCTGAATTTCTTGCTCAGCAAAGGCTGCTTGGGCCTTGGTGGCTTCAGCTTTTGCACGTGTGATAGCGAGTGCATTGCTTGCGGAGGAGGATCTAGAGGAGCCGAAAACTTGGGACCTTGTCTTGCGTGAGGATGCCTGGCTATGTGGCATGTTTCTTGCAGGAATGCTTGACTGTGTAGAGACTGCTGTATTGCTGTATGCAGGTGACTGCGCTGACAGGGTAGCAGGCCTCTGTGTAGTCACTGTCCTAAATCTCATTTGCTGGATAGCCGCTGTTTCACTGTTCTGTTCTCGCTACACGTTTGCCCCTGGCGTGTATGTAGCTCAACATACAGTGTAAACCTTGAATCCTACAATAACCAGACTGTTTGTAACTGTGGATTTTTATTACGATGAATAGGATGCATTTATATGATATGATAGGATATGCTATGATATGGTGAAACTAGGAATAAACAGACAAATGAACATATATAAGAATTACATGAACATAACAAATGTCTACTAGATATATAAGTAAACAGTCTTTAGCATACCAGCAATGCTGCCTTAGAAGGATTGGGATTTCCTTTGAATATTAGGTGCAGGCTTAGCTGGCTCCATGCAGTTTGGACTAGTTCCTAGTGATATGACATGAAATGTCTATTAACCATAGAACACTACCCATCAATAGTCTTTGTCTTTTTTTAAGAGTGGCATCTAGTGGGCAATGTTGATATTGCAAGTCCAGAAGATATTATTTTTTCTTTATAGGCTGTAGGCATGAAAGTCTGATTGGACCAAGATAAACTTATTTGGTTCAGATGGTGTCAAATGTGTGTGGTGGCAACCAGGTGAGGAGTACAAAGATAAGTGTGTCTTGCCTACAGTCAAGCATGGTGGTGGGAGTGTCATGGTCTGGGGCTGCATGAGTGCTGCCAGCACTGGGGAGCTACAGCTCATTGAGGGAACCATGAGTGCATAATGTACTGTGACATACTGAAGCAGAGCACGATCCCCTCCCTTTGGTGACTGGGCCGCAGGGCAGTATTCAAAAATGATAACGACCCCAAACACACCTCCAAGACGATCACTGCCTTGCTAAAGAAGCTGAGGGTAAAGGTTATGGACTGGCCAAGCATGTCTCCAGACCTAAACCCTATTGAGCATCTGTGGGGCATCCTCAACAAAAGGTGGAGAAGCGCAAGGTTTCTAACATCCACCACCTCCGCGATATCGTCATGGAGGAGTGGAAGAGGACTCCAGTGGCAACCTGTGAAGCTCTGGTGAACTCCATGCCCAAGAGGATTAAGGCAGTGCTGGAAAACAATGGTGGCCACAGAAAATATTGACACTTTGGGCCCACTTTGGACATTTTCACTTAGGGGTGTACTCACTTTTGTTGCCAGCGGTTTATACATTAATGGCTGTGTGTTGAGTTATTTTGAGGGGACAGCAAATTTACACTGTTATACAAGCTGTACAATCACTACTTTACATTGTAGCAAAGTGTCATTTCTTCAGTGTTTTCACATGAAAAGATATAATAAAATATTTACAAAAATGTGAGGGGTGTACTCACTTTTGTGAGATACTGTATATATGTGTATATATATATATATATATATATATATATATATATATATATATATATATATATAATGTTTGGGGGTTCTTAGTAATTTTTTAGCAAAAAAAATGATGATTTTTACATGTAGGAGAGAAGTGTCAGAATTGGCCTGGTGGCAAGGGGTTAATTACCATAAGTAAGTAATATACAAAACAATACTGTACTCAAGCAGGTGGCTTAACGAACAAATTACTGAAGTTTGAAGTTATAACTTCAAACCAGTAATTTCACAGTGAATAGATAAATAATAAATTATTATGTTATAACATATAGTATAATCATATATGATTTAGCTTGATTAAAAAAGTACCTTTTCAGCAGCAGCAGATTCTCATTCTCCCTCTTAACTGTGTAAGAAAAACATGGGATTATGGGTAAACCTTATACCCACAAACCCATGTTTTTTTCCTTCTAGTTAAGAGGGCTGGGCTGAAAGGGAGCATTTGTCTTTTAGACACATGCCCCCTTCTATGACACTGCAGTGAGAGGACAGCCTCCACTGCAGCATTTTTATTGGACAGCTTTTTCCAATGGTGCTTTACCATTGATCCAAGGCTCCAAGCTGTCCATTGAGCTCAGTGCTTCTGACAAGAAGTGAGAGGCACTGTGAGCTCATCCTTTCAGTTTGCTGCAAACAGAGTGTGCCAGCTCATATTTGAACTGGCTGCTCTGTATGTAGCTTCTGACAGGCTGCACAAGAAGCCCCATATCTCCGGAACTATAGGTGACAAGAGCCCCAAATTTTAAGCAGTGGTGGGGTAGGACTTCAGTCGAGCTAAGACCATCGAAACTCTATCGTTTTTTTTTTGGTATTTTTTTATGTTTATGGCAGGTGGGGCTCTGCCTCACCTGCTTCCCCTGACAGCATGTCCCTGGTGCTCACCAGTGGCACCTATCAGTATCTACCAGTGCCACCTACCAGTGCCCACAGTGCCACCTAACTTTGCCCACCAGTGCCACCTATTAATGCCCACCAGTGCTGACAATCAATGCCCAATCTGTTCCTCATCATCAGTACCACCGATCAGTGCTGCCTATCAGTGTCACCTACCAGTGCCAACCAGTGCCCATCAGTGCCACCCATCATTGCCACCTATCAGTGCTTTTCAGTGCAGTCCATTAGTGCCAACCAGCAGAGCCCATCAGTGCCACCCATCAGTGCCACTTCTCAGTGCCACCTCTCAGTGCCCATCAGTACCACCTCATCAGTGCCCATCAGTGCCACCTTACCAGTGCCTATCAGTGAAGCCTTTCAGTGCCCATCAGTGCAGCCTATCAGTGCCCATCAGTGCAGCCGCATCAGCGCACATCAATGAAGGAGAAAAATTACCGTATTTATCGGCGTATAACACGCACTTTTTTCCCCTTAAAATCAGGGGAAAATCGCGTGTGCGTGTTATACGCCGATCCCCTGCGATCCTCTACCTGTCAGAATGAAGAAATCGCTGACTGCGATTTGAAAATGGCACCGCCGGCGCCGAAATACACAGTGCCGGTCCTCGGCTCTTCTCGGCCGCTTTCGGTTTCACTCGAGCGCCGCCCGAACCTAGCCGAGTATAGTCGGCTAGTTTCGGATAGCTCCGCTCACCGTCCGAGTGGAGCCGAAAGTGAACGAGAGCCGCCGAGAAGAGCCGAGGACCGGCTCTGTGTATTTCGGCGCCGGCGGCGCCATTTTCAAATCGCGGTCGGCGATTTTGAAGCTCAGAGGCTTCAGCAAGACTGCACTGGGGCAAGGCTGGACTGGGGCAATGCTGGACTGGGGCAAGGCTGCACTGGACACTGGGGAAGGCTGCACTGACATGGCTGCACTGACATGGCTGCACTGGCAAGGCTGCACTGACATGGCTGCACTAGCAAGGCTGCACTGACATGGCTGCACTGACAAGGCTGCACTGACAAGGCTGCACTGACAAGGCTGCACTGAGAAGGCTGCAATGATGGGCTTTTAAATGTAAGTTTTTTTCCCTTCAAGTTCCCTCCTAAAAGTTTTTTTTCCTTAAAATTCCCTCCTAAATTGAGGTGCGTGGTATACGCCAGTGCGTGTTATACGCCGATAAATACGGTACCTGTTTTCAAAATATAATAACAAACTATCAAACAGTTTTTTATTTTTTTTTTCAAAATTTTTGGCATTTTTACATCTTTTTAGCAAAAAATAAAAAACCCAGCAGTGATTAAATACCACCAAAAGAAAGCTCTATTTGTGTGGAAAAAAAAATGATAAAAATTTCATTTGGGTACAGTGATGCATGACCACGCTATTGTCATTCAAAGTGCGACAGCACTGAAAGCTGAAAATTGGCCATGACAGGAAGGGTGTTTAAGCGCCCAGTCTACTGCCTAGTACACACGGTCGGACTTTGTTCGGACATTCCGACAACAAAATCCTAGGATTTTTTCCGACGGATGTTGGCTCAAACTTGTCTTGCATACACACGGTCACACAAAGTTGTCGTAAAATCCGATCGTTCTAAACGCGGTGACGTAAAACACGTACGTCGGGACTATAAACGGGGCAGTGGCCAATAGCTTTCATCTCTTTATTTATTCTGAGCATGCTTGGCACTTTGTCCGTCGGATTTGTGTACACACAATCGGAATTTCCGACAACAGATTTTGTTGTCGGAAAATTTTATATCCTGCTCTCAAACTTTGTGTGTCGGAAAATCCGATGGAAAATGTGTGATGGAGCCTACACACGGTCGGAATTTCTGACAACAAGGTCCTATCACACATTTTCCGTCGGAAAATCCGACCGTGTGTACGGGGCATTACAGTACATCTAATGAACAGCTAACATAATTATAAATACATAAACATCCCACAATAGTTTGGTAATGAGGTAGCGTGGAGGTAATACTAGTCACTAGAGATGGGCCGAACACCCCCCTGTTCGGTTCGCAGCAGAATTCCCGAACAGGGTAAAAGTTCTAACCCAAACGGCGAACCTCATTGAAGTCTATGGGAGCCGAACAGGAAAAATCTAACGTGCCCATTTTGAGAGCTTATATGCAAGTAATTGGACATAAAAGGGGTATGGGAGTCTGGGTACTGACCTGAGAGACATGTATCAATGCAAAATATTTTTTTTTAAGTTATTGTCTTCTTAAGGAGCAGTGATTTTAATGATGCTTAAAGTGGATTTCCACCCAAAAGTGGAAGTTACGCTTTAAGGACTTCTCACCCCCTTACATGCCACATTTAGCTGTTATTTTTAGAGGGGGGAGGGGTGTGGGTACCTAGTTTTAGCAGGTACCTCCTCCCACTTCCGCTCGGGCCACCTAGGCAACTCGAGTGGAAGTTCTCCTCTCCCCCTCCCTCCCTGCAATCTTCTGGGACACGTCACAGGTCCCAGAAGATTGCCATTGAGGAGGCGCAGCTGTCACCGCAATGTAGTAATGTAAAGAAAGTTGGCGGCACACCACGCTGTAGAGATGCCAAATCTTTATTCCATATGTTAATTGAGGGCAACACAAAGACAGTGTTGGTTGGAGCTGTTATGACGTTGTAAATAAGCACTAGCATACTGTATAAGTGAAACGTGTTAACCAGTGATGGGAGTAAGTCACACATGTGCAAGTCACAAGCAAGTCTCAAGTCTTAACCTTCAAGTCACAAGCAAGTCCCAAGTTACTGTGGAGAAAAGCAAGCAAGTCAAGTCGAGTCCCTGCTAGAAGTCAAGCAAGTCAAGTCAAATCATTTATTTTGGTCAAGTCACAAATTAAGTCAAAATACTGATCTACCCCGAAGCCGGGACTCTGGGGGGAGCTTTCTTTTGGGGGGGGGCTTTTGCCTAGGCCAAGACACAGCACTGGTGGTGCCAATTTATTGCAAGTCAAATAGCCCAAGTCAAAGTCAAGTCGCAAGTCATTAGTGACAAGTCAAAGTCAAGTCAAGTCAAGTCATTTATTTAATTTTGTCAAGCAAGTCGCAAGTCCTCAAACAGGTGACTCGAGTCTGACTCGAGTCAAGTCATGTGACTCGAGTCCCCCACCTCTGGTGTTAACAGCTCTGGTTACCCTTCCTTGTCCTCGACTCTGTTGTCCTCGATTAACATGTGGAATAAAGATTTGGCATCTCTACAGCATGGTGTGCTGCTAACTTTCTTTACATCAGGTTGTTTGAACTGATTATAATCTTCTGTCTTAGAGTCTAAATCCTGGTATGCACCATTATTTTTCTCTTCATCAACCCAGCGGGTTGAACCCAAAAAATGGACAGCTCCGATCAGAGCCACTGTACTAACGTTCCGAAGTTAGTGATCTCCCCTGCTGTTCTTTTGTGTTCTGACAGGGGGACAGCCCCCCTGCCAGAACACTCCTGCCAACGCTCCCAGCCAATGGCTGGTTGGCTGCTGGTTTTCCAGCATGCTCATCCGACAGAAGCCGCCCAAATGGACTTCCATACACACGAGCCGAATATCGCCCGGTTTTTATTGAACCACCTGATGTCTGACATTCGGCCCATGTGTATGGGGCTTAGGAGGGTGTTGAGTCATTGCTGGTTTGGGCACAGAGGTCCCAAATCTGTATCCAGGTCCTAGGTTTCCAGAGTCTGTGTGTTTTAGAGAGACATGGACCCGAATCTAAGTAAAACCACCCCAACGGTCCCCCAGGCACAAACCTCCCAAAGAATAGAGCCCCCTCAATGGCCACGGTCCATAGTCAGTAGGCAAGAGGCTACCCTGAAATCCCTTTCAAAAGCCCCTGTCTTGGTTTGGTCTGGCACAAAATGTAATAAAAGGAAGTAATTGGTGTAGCGGTACTCAATCTTCAGTCACTCCCCAGACAAAAAACAGTCCATGCAGTTTGTTTTTGTTGTTTATATTGGGGGAATTAAACTTGGATGGGGATTTGGGGAATTATGGGATGCCCAGTAGCTTTATTTTGTTTAAATTATTTTTATTGCAATATTTTAAGTATGAAGTACAAAATAGAACCTATTGGGCATGCCCAGGCTCGAATCTACAAACAATGAGCATAACTAAAACAAAACAAGTAAAAACAACCAAATAAAAACTTGGTACGCTCAAACCACCTATGGAGCTTGAAACATACATGTTTTTCCCAAATAATCTTCAGAGCCTAGCTCACTATGAAGATAAATACTCTCTCAGAACATGGATTCCCAGAAAATTATATGTCTAGTGTAGCATGAGTTCAAAGTCCCGTTAACTAAGAATTGGTGAATATATACACCATATATACATCTAGACAACTAAGTGACCTTATACAATGGGAGGGCAGAATTAATTAGCCGTTTAAAAAGATTGACAGATGGTGCAGCAGAGGAGTTCCACCGGAGTACAGTGGCCTTGCGTGCATAATAGACTAATAATACCCAGGAGGGTTCTGACCGCTCGACTATGAGCCATAGAGTCGACAAGCCTCATCAGGCAGACCTCCACCATCAGTGGGATCTGGATGGTGGTAACAGTGAAAATAACCGCAGAAACCTCTTTCCGAAATTTTTTTATTTGGGGACAGGTCCAGAATGCATGAATAAAACCTGCTGATGGTGCAACACACCTCCAGCAGGGAGCTGAGATAGATGAGTATACAGTGGGGACGGAAAGTATTCAGACCCCCTTAAATTTTTCACTCTTTGTTATATTGCAGCCATTTACTAAAATCATTTAAGTTCACTTTTTTCCTCATTAATGTATACACAGCACCCCATATTGACAGAAAAACACAGAATTGTTGACATTTTTACAGATTTATTAAAAAAGAAAAACTGAAATATCACATGGTCCTAAGTATTCAGACCCTTTGCTCAGTATTTAGTAGAAGCACCCTTTTGATTTAATACAGCCATGAGTCTTTTTGGGAAAGATGCAACATGTTTTTCACACCAAGATTTGGGGATCCTCTGGCATTCCTCCTTGCAGATCCTCTCCAGTTCTGTCAGGTTGGATGGTAAACATTGGTGGACAGCCATTTTTAGGTCTCTCCAGAGATGCTCAAATGGGTTTAAGTCAGGGCTCTGGCTGAGCCATTCAAGAACAGTCTTGGAGTTGTTGTGAAGCCACTCCTTCGTTATTTTAGCTGTGTGCTTAGGGTCATTGTCGGCCCAGTCTGAGGTCCTGAGCACTCTGGAGAAGGTTTTTGTCCAGGATACCCTTGTGCTTGGCCGCATTCATCTTTCCCTCAATTGCAACCAGTCGCCCTGTCCCTGCAGCTGAAAAACACCCCCACAGCATGATGCTGCCACCACCATGCTTCACTGTTGGAACTGTATTGGACAGGTGATGAGCAGTGCCTGGTTTTCTCCACACATACCGCTTAGAATTAGGGCCAAAAAGTTCTATCTTGGTCTCATCAGACCAGAGAATCTTATTTCTCACCATCTTGGAGTCCTTCAGGTGTTTTTTAGCAAACTCCATGCGTGCTTTCATGTGTCTTGCACTGAGGAGAGGCTTCCGTCTGGCCACTCTGCCATAAAGCCCCAACTGGTGGAGGGCTGCAGTGATGGTTGACTTTCTACAACCTTCTCCTATCTCCCGACTGCATTTCTGGAGCTCAGCCACAGTGATCTTTGGGTTTTTCTTTACGGACGGCCAGCTCTAGGAAGGGTTCTGGTCATCCCAAACGTCTTCCATTTAAGGATTATGGAGGCCACTGTGCTCTTAGGAACCTTAAGTGCAGCAGAAATTTCTATGTAATCTTGGCCAGATCTGTGTCTTGCCACAATTCTGTCTCTGAGCTCTTCAGGCAGTTCCTTTGACCTCATGATTCTCACTTGCTCTGACATGCACTGTGAGCTGTAAGGTCTTATATAGACAGGTGTGTGGCTGTCCTAATCAAGTCCAATCAGTATAATCAAACACAGCTGGACTCAAATGAAGGTGTAGAACCATCTCAAGGATGATCAGAAGAAATGGACAGTTAAATATATGAGTGTCACAGCAAAGGGTTTGAATACTTAGGACCATGTGATATTTCAGTTTTTCTTTTTTTAATAAATCTGCAAAAATGTCAACAATTCAGTGTTTTTCTGTCAATATGGTGTGCTGTGTGTACATTAATGAGGACAAAAAAAATTAACTTACATGATTTTAGCAAATGGCTGCAATATAACAAAGAGTGAAAAATTTAAGGGGGTCCGAATACTTTCCGTCCCCACTGTATATCGATGAGAACCTGGAAAAAGGATTTATTCACCCCTCTTCATCCCCTTCCGGTGCTGGCATCTTTTTAGTCGAGAAAAAGGATAAGACGCTAAGACCTTGTATAGACTACCGAGAGTTGAATAAAATCACCATCAAAAATCGCTACCCTCTCCCCCTCATCCCGCAACTCTTCCAACATTTCCGTTCTGCAAAAGTCTTTTCAAAACTGGATTTACGAGGTGCTTACAATCTGGTACGCATCCGCGAGGGGGATGAGTGGAAAACAGCGTTCCGAACTTGTTTCGGACATTTCGAGTACCTGGTAATGCCGTTCGAACTCTGCAATGCTCCAGCCACGTTCCAGCATTTCGTGAACGATATTTTTTGAGACCATCTTGCCAACTTCCTCAATGTATATCTGGATGACATCGTTGTTTTCTCAGCCACCCTAGAGATCCAACGAGTTCACATGAAAAAGGTACTAACTGTTCTAAGAACGCATGAACTGTACGTGAAAGCCGAAAAATGCGACTTTGAAAAGGAAACTATCCACTTCTTGGGTCTGGTCATTTCCACTAAAGGAGTGGCCATGGATCCCCAGAAAGTATAAGCAATCTTGGATTGGCCTGCCCCCTCAGACAAAAAGGGCATCCAAAGATTTATTGGTTTTTCAAACTTCTATAGAAGATTTATTAAGAACTTTTCAGCCATTATATCTCCCATTACCCAACTAACCCATTTGCATTCCAGGTTCCAGTGGTCCCCAGAGGCTCAAGCAGCTTTTGACAGACATAAAACAGTATTTGTCTCAGCACCAGTCCTGCAGCATCCTGATCCCACATTACCCTACGTGCTAGAAGTTGATGCATCTGAAGTGGCCACAGGAGCTATCCTTTCTCAACGGCAAGGCCCTAAATCAGTATTACATCCTGCAGCTTTTTCCTCTCAGAAAATGACGCAACCAGAAAGGAATTATGATGTTGGAGATCGGGAGCTTTTGGCCATTAAAACAGCCTTGGAGGAATGGAAGTACTTACTTGAAGGTGCAGCACATCCCATCATGATTTTCACCAATCATAAAAACCTAGAGTACCTTGGGACTGCCATACGTTTAAGACCGCGGCAAGCGCAGTGGGCGTTATTCTTTTTGAGGTTTAATTTCCACATTTCGTATCGTCCCAGATCAAAAAATGGAAAGGCGGATGCTCTGTCTCGAATGTTTCCAGATACTCCTGAGGAAACCAATCCCGGCACAATCCTGTCCTCTAAGAACTTTCTTCTTATTCAGCCTGACCATCTATTGTTCAAGCCTCTCTCCAGTGTACAGAGCCAGGAAGTACAACTTTAAGGAGACACGAAGGGTTCCTGTGGCATCAGGACAAAATTTTTGTTCCCCAGGAAGTCAGACTGCAGGCTTTAAAAAGATTTCATTACCATCAGCTGGCCGGGCATTTCAGGGTCCGGAAGACTATTGATCTCACCCATCGTTACCTGTGGTGGCCTTCCCTAAGATCTGACTGCAAAAAATATGTTAATTCCTGTCTGGTATGCCAACGTAACAAGGGTCCCAAAACCAGGTCTTGGGGTCTGTTAAGACCCTTACCAGTCCCAGAGCAGCCTTGGAAGAACATCTCTATTGACTTCATAGTTGATCTCCCTCCATCAGAGAATTTCACTACAATCTTGGTAGTAGTGAACCGACTTTCAAAAATGGGCCACTTCTTACCCATGTTCTGTACACCTTCTGCCAAGGATACTGCAAAAATCTTTATCAAGGAGATCGTTAGACTACATGGACTTCCTGACAATATAGTATCCGATAGAGGGGTACAATTCACCTCCAGCTTCTGGAAAAATCTCTGCAAAATCTTGTCAATTGAGTTATGTCTCTCCTCTGCTTATCATCCCAAGAGTAATGGCCATACGGAGAGGACAAACCAAACCCTGGAACAGTATCTGTGATGGGCAAACTACGGCTTCCACCCGTCCTTTCTACCCAACACCATTCCTGAATCTCTGGTACCAGCTGTCCAGGATAGAATAACCTTCTTACAAACTAATTACCAAGTTCTCCAAAGAACCATGCGAAAGGCTCAGGAAGACATCAAAAAACACTATGATAGAAGGAAGAAGGAGAATCCCATCTACAAGGTGGGTGACAAGGTATGGCTGTCTTCTATTAATCTCAAACTTTCTTGTCCTTCCAGGAAGCTTGGTCCATGGATTGTGGGCCCATTCGAAATCAAGAGAGAAGTGAACCCTGTGGCCTTTGAGCTCTCTTTGCCATCGGATATTCCACGTCTCTCTACTGAAACCAGCTGTGCCAAGTCCATTTTCAGGAAGAGAGGAGTTGCTACCTCCACCAGTCACCACAGGTAATGACACTGAATATGAAGTCGAAGCCATCCTGGACTGCCGGAAAAGAGGTAGGCAGACTCAATTTCTTGTCAAGTGGAAGGGGTATTCTTCAGAGGAAAATTCTCGGGAACCGTTGGCTAATATTCATGCTCCAAGACTTTTGCAGAATTTCCATAACAGGCACCCTGAAAAATGGTCTAGGTTAGGCATCTGGAGGCTGCCCCCTTGGGGGGCACTGTCAGGGACATGGCCGTCCTAGTACTGGCAATGTTGCCCAGACCCTCCATGGATGCCCATGGAGGATCCCGAGATGTGCGCCGCGCAACAGCATGCATTGGCATATGCCGGCGCACATCGACGCACGCGCAATATGGCACATGCGTGACGGCGCGCAAGTGGCGTGACAGACGCTGGTGCCAGTGGCCCTATTTAAACCAGCCTGTGACCACAGGACTTTGCTGGATTATCGCCTCAGCTCCCTTGTGTACTTTGACCTTGCTTCCTGATCTGTGAATAACCGTTGTGACCCGGCTTGCCTTGACCTTGCTTCCTGATCTCCTGGTTTGACCCTTGACCTACTTCTGCATCCTGATTTCCTGGCTTGACCTTCAGCTTGTACCTGGACCCTGCTTGTGCATGACTTTGGCTCGCCCCTGTATTTACTATGGACTGACTTATCCGTGTATGACCCCTGGCCTGTCATCTGGTTTCTCCATTTACCTAAACACCGCAAGTTCTGCTTTGCCAGCATTGGCCATCCCTCAGTGGCCGAGCTCATTGGACTGCAAACAAGCACCCGGCCAACCGTGCTTCTTCGGGCACCGCGCTTCCTGTTCCCAAATCCAGGAATGCGCTGCACTTAGCTGCAAGGGGAGCCCTCTTAGCATCTCGATCTCCATACCCGCATCTTAGCAGGTGGTTGTTGTTGGGGTATCACTGTCCACCAGGCAGATCTTTGTAATGGCAGGTTGGGTTTTCTCAACTGTGGGTGCCTTAAAGTGCATTGTACAGGATGAGATACCCTGGGTACAAATTACCCTAGGGTTAGTTACTCTCTATGTAAACCTAGGTTTTACATGCATGTTGGTTCCCTGGACTGCAAAAATTAGTCAGGAAGAGGTTTGGGGGATTTAGGACGCCTGGAGAACCTACGTTTACATGCATGTTGGTTCCCTGGACTGCAAATTTAAGTCTGGATGAGGTTTTGGGGATTTAAAGACCCCTGGAGAACCTACGTTTAAATGCATGTTGTTTATCTTGACTGCAAAATTTTGTCTGGATGAGATTTTGGGGATTTAAAGACCCCTGGAGAACCTACGTTTACATGCATGTTGTTTACCTTGACTGCAAAATTTTGTCTGGATGAGGTTTTGGGGACTTAAAGACCCCTGTTTACATGCATGTTGGTTTCCTGGATTGGTAATCAATCTGGAGGAGGCTTTGGGGTTATCAGTTTCCTGGAAAGCCTAAGTTAAATATTTTTTAGCATGAGTACTAATATGTAGTTCCTAGTAGAAAAAGGTACCTTTGTTTTGTATATCATAGAACATAAAAGTTGTGGTGTAAAATAATACTCATGAGTTTAGACATATCAGGAAAGGTAAGTCCTGACAGGTAAACAAGATAAATGTTTTGGAACTCCATTTGTTAACAAAGTTAAAAGGTATGTATCATCTTTGTACTATAGGTGTATATATGTTTATATGTATCTGTTATAACGGTCTGTGTACTAAGTGAGTTAAGATCAGGTTGAGACATTCCTGATCGCCGTGGCAAGCAGGGCTTGGAGGTTTTTCGTGTCTTGAGACAAGCGTTTTGATAAGGAGATGTTTGCACGTACGGTGCCTATTGGCTTTACTCTGAGCACTGCTGTCCATAAGTAATTACTAACTAACCTGTCAGTTTTAATAATTCTGTGAATATTTGTATATTTATATATAGTCAGGAATTGGTGTTCATATGTATGCATACTTTGTTAGGTGGAGTGACTGTGTATTGCTATATAGAAAACAGAAGATAATGACATTTTGTTTATGAATGTTCACAAATGTAAGTTCATTTCTTTGTAATCTTTGTAGACTGTTAGGGAATATTGTATGTGTAATTAATGGTGGGAGACTGATCATCTCCCAAATGAGGTTAGAATAAGTCTGTAGTTGTTGTAATGGCGTTGGTGTGGAAGGACCCTGTGTGTTAGTTCTATGAGTGAACTGTAAGAAGTATGCAACTGATGCTGAATTCTTCCATACAAATACAATTAGAACTTTCTTTTTCATATTTTTGATTTTGTGACACTTGTTATTAGTATTTGATAGGAGGATTTCTATTTATGAGTTAAATGTGTTGTTGTGTGTGTGTGTTGTTTGTATGAGGTGACTTTCGTGGAGAGGCTAGGATTGATATATCTATGGTGACTGATTGACTTTAGCATCAAAGTTCAAAATGTTATTGGCAGTGAGGGAGCGTATGTGGAAGGCACGATTCGTTCATCTTTTTTATATTCTTTTGAATATGTACCTCAGCTAGATAGCGCCATGAATGGGCTGAGGGAGTTAGAAGTTATTTAAACTGTAGAAAAAAGAAAGTTGTTTTAAGTAATTTACGACACAAAGTTCACCCATATTTTTTTGTATCTTGTATAAATTCAATGCTGCTAATGTAATTAATGTCATGCTTAAAAAGATTTTTACAGTTGTAGGTTTTACATGTTAGACAAGATAATGTATTTCTTTCAGTGTGAGTGTAGGAGAGTAGAAAGTATAGCCACCATTTTAGAAATAGCATGTGCAACAAGAACATTAAATCACTTTTGTGACAGTTCATCTCAATACTCTGTACTGAGATGAAAGGGGCATGGTTAGGGAGTTATGTCTGGTGAATTTAGACAGAAACTTGATGAGCTGACCTGAAAAATTTTATAATACGTTTTTATTCTTAAACATTTCTTAATTTTTCTTTATACATTTGCCTACTTAGTAGTATTCACAAAAATAGCAATGGGATTTATTTATTTGGTAAAAGGGAACTCCAAATTTATATTTGTTTCTTATTTTCTAAAAAGAATAGTGAAGAAGGATGCATGGTAAAAACAGAGCTACCATCCTATTATATATGTTATATGTAGCATATACAGGGGGGTGAGTTAGATAATTAGAGTCTTAATTTTAATCTTAGCTTGTAAGCTCTGGTGAGCAAGGTCCCTTATTGGTATTGCCTATAACTTATTTTGTCCTACCTGATTGCAATATTTAGTAATCATCAGGCTGATTATTAGTTTGACTAAAGTAATAATTTGTTTCGTTATTCCAGGAGCATGCAGCACGTTTTCATATGCAAAGTTATACTTTGTAAAATTTCACTCCTTTTGATTTTTTACTATTCAAGTTCCTAGTTATGCTACTGCAGGTGGCAAAGTCAGTTTTTGGATTAGGGTCACTCTGCATTAATATGATCTAATTAACAATAAAATGTGTATATAATTATTCTTAAAGAAACTCTAGTTAACTAATAAAATGTTGAAAGACCTGGAAGCTATGCAATATACACGAGACATATTTTAAGAGGGGCTCTTCTGAATAACATTATATATTAGAATTAGGATTTTTTGGGATCATACACAGTAATAGCATGCAATGTAAATCTGCAACCAACCAATTAAGTATAATACTTTATTGTACAAGGAGTATGTGTATATATATATATATATATATATATATATATATATATATATATGTAGTGTGGGAGCAATCTATAGTTTTGTTACTTTATTAAACATTGGGTTAGCCTTATCCCAGATATGTGGCTTGTTTTTGGTCACCAATTATAAGGGTTACATTTATTGAATTCAATGTGCTAATGTGTCAAATATAATTAAATAAACTGTAAAGACATTCTATTTACTTATGGCCCCTGTAAAGGACATGCTACATTTTAATCTTACATTCAGAAAGTTTTACTGACAACAGAAACTGTGTCTTATAAAAATGTGAAGCTTTCTTTCGCTCATAAACAGTGGTATTTGTTGCTAGTGATGGTATACTCAAATATTTAGATATCTTAAGTTTGTAGGCTGTTGATCTAGGCATTGTTTCATTATTGATAATAACACTGATTAATGTTTTCAGGTTTTATTGTCTTCTTTCAGATAAGTAGGGACATAGTAATGCACATTTTCTTAACCTCTTTGGATTTAATAGACTGTGCAAGTGACCATGTAATTTTATTTGATTTCTTTTTAATTATGAACATTATCACAATGTAGTTTCATAGAATGTAGTTCTACAAAGTCTATTTTTTGTGCCTGCATATATACTTTATTGCAATGAAAGAACAAAGCTGTAGATATAGATATACTTTAATAAATGTCTGCTCCTTTTTAAAGTAAATCGAAGTTTTTCATATGGTCATGCAAATGTACGAGACAACAGCTAAGTGTCTGATGTGGGAAGTTTTTCCCAGGATTGGGGTGTATACAGCACTGATATCAGATAATTGTACCCATTTTTATGAAAAATCAGTTCCATTCTGCTCTATGCTTGGCATAAATGATAGAACCTTGTGTCCACACTCATATTCATTGGTGGACAGGATGTATGGGCTGTTGTAGACCAAATTAAATACAATTTACTGGGGCATATCAAACTTTGGATAGATTTGTCACTAAGTTTAGGAGTTCTAGAGGCAAATGATAGTTGCTTAGACTTAATGCTGTACAGTGGGAGATAAAATGTTCATGTGTTTAAAAACTAAATTGGTGTAGTTTTGTTTCTAAATAGATCCTTGTTTTAGATGTGATCTCTTGTTCCAATCAAGGCCACTAAAGGAATGTATGTCAGTAACTCTTGATCACTGCAAATACATTAAAGATAATAAAAGGAAGTGGAAGAATTCACAATTCAAGTGCCCATTTAAATCCACATTTGTGACAGTGACATTTTCAGTTCCTATAATAGTCAAAGTCTGAGTGAGATTAGCAGGAGTGTTATTCACATAAGTGCAAGTGGAATGCATACAAGAGACTGTTGCAGAAAAAGACATTAGAAGTATTTCAGTAATGGACAATTCTAAATAATTGTATGTGATATTCTGTATGTAGAGAATTACCGTTGTTTTGATTGTTATATATGATATAAGTATTTATTATTGTGAACACCTTAAAGTGGAACTTTGGTCAGAAAATTAAGTCCTGCTGGGCCACTTGAGGCTGACCCCTTTTGCATGTGTAGCTATGAAACACAATAAAGAATAAGTGCCTATACCATTTAAAATCCACTGTCTCACCCTGCTCTGCACATACTCAGTTGTGCTCTATTTTTTTTTTTTTTTGCACTGATTAAAATCTAGAGGCCAGTCTGCTGACAGCCTGAAATTCTACTGCTGCTCAAAGGTTCTGGGCTTCAGTAAAATGGTAGCATAATAATTAAAGTGGAATGTATTTTTCTTGCTAATGAACATTATTTTTATCACATTTTTATGAGTAGAGTTCCACTTTGAGTTAATGTTCAATCGTTATAAACAAATTTTTTTTTTCCCTCAAAAAATGATAAAACTAAGTGGGGAGGAGTAATGAGTATGACATTTTCGCTAAGAATGTATGATATTAATGCTTTATAAGATATGTTATGTTATTTATCTTGATATTTGCAGATTTATTTAATATGATGTTTTATAATTCATGTTTTAAGGAGAGGTAGGCTACTGACTTAGATGGTGTAGCAGTGACTGACGGAAAAGACCCATGGTAACTGTTATTGTATAACATTCTGCAGTATAGTATGTGCAGGGATGGACAAAAAGTGAAATGGTTTTGGGTTTAGCAAACTTTTAAATGTATTGTAAGGGAAATAGTTTTGGCTGGAAACTAGGAAAATTAGGAAAATGTAAAAGAATAATCTATATAAAATACTTCATACTGAAAACAAGTACTAATTATGTTGAGGAATATTCTAAGTATTGTATTATGATAAAACTATATAGATACATATATATTATTTTAGCGGATGTTATAGAAGTAAAAGGAACGCACTAAATTAAGTTATTAGATAAAATGATAGTGAAGGAGCCATTGCTTTGTAGGTTGCCCTGAAATGCTTGCCAGGGAACTATTGTATCCTGACACTGACTATTTTTTTTTATTTTTTACAACTATAATTTTGAAGTGTATTTTATATCCAGACAACTATCGGGTGATTGCAGAAGACATGATGCAACTTGTTACAAATGTTAATTGCTACAAAGGAAAGAGTTCATGCAATAAAGGAGGATTTGGAAAATCTGAGACTTGTATCTTTGCAGAACAGGTATGCAATGAACTTGTGTCTTACAGCATCCAAAAGCAGCTTGTGCTATCATACTGGACCAGTAAATGATGATGACGAAGGAGATCTCTCCAAAAGCATCAAGCACTTGGCTAAGCTCAAAAGACTTATGCAGGAAAAGGCAGAGCCTTATGGCATGGAGTCTGCTGAATGGTCCCTGGAACCACATATTTGGCTTTCATTCACTATCTAAACTGATTGTTCCTCTTCCCTGTTATCCTTGATGTGATGGTGCTGAGTAACTGTTGTCTGTTGCAAGAAGTTTGTGGCAAGGATGAACATGATGCCACTGAGACTGACAACTATGTCTTCCATGCCACATATGGATAAGACTTTGCAGCTACAGAAGAAGATGCAGTATGTTTTTGATTGTACTGATTTATTTTTAAATTTTTTTGGACAATTTATGTGATAAGTGTCGGGTACATGGGGTCTCTAAGGGGCATGGTGGGTGATCTGTACTGTAATTGCTGTGAGGCTTATGCCTCAACAGGGGGGAAATGTAGTAGAATTTCATATTAACCAATATATATTTTATGTTATTCATATTAATTTGCATATTTTTTATTGATAATATAATAATAATAATTATTATTATTATTATATAGTAGTGGTCTTATCAATATTATTATTCAATAAGTAAAGCAGTAGTTATTAATCTTTATTAATATACTATGTTTTCCATAAATTTAGAAAGTCTTCATTTTACATATTGAACTTTAGATGACCTCTCTGCTTCTTTCTGATTTTTTTTATAAGATAGTTTACTGAGTGAAAGTTCATTAGAATAGATTTGTTGTTTCGAGTCCTTGAAATGCATATAAATCACAGAGATAAGATAAGAACATCTTATACAGGTGGTTTAGAAATAATTATGTGGAATATGGGAAAGTTATGTACAGTACATTAATTAAGTTTGACAGGGTCAAACAAAGGTCTGAGGGCTGATTTAACACAGCTGGGTGCCATCCTGTCTCTACACAGGTGTTTTTAATTGGACAAAAACAGTTATAAATCACTTTACTGAACATACAGGAATTCTGGGAATGAATAAGTTTGTCTGGTTGTGGAACAGGTGTCAGATTTATAGTTAGTTACATTGACATAGATCTTAGCAACCAATCATGTCTAGGAGAGATGGCTAAAATAAGGCTTGTAAAAGGGTATATAAATGCAAGGTCTACAATTGTTAGACAGACAAGTCAGATAGGAGCTCATAAGGCTGAACTCTATGTATGCTGCCTTATTGCACGGGTCATAGAGGTCAGAACCAATGGGCAAATATCTGTTCCTTTTGTTGTAACTTGTCTCCTCGTATGAGTCAAATAAAGAAAACCTGCATCACTGAAGTCCTGCCTGGTTCGATACGTTATTATTCTACTTCACCGGTGGCCGCGATCATTTCCAGCCACGTGACAAACTACTTCCGGTTTATGACCTCCAGTCTCATGTTGGGGAGAGCTCCACTCCCATATGTTCAGATTGGTCCCGGCAGCTGTGTTTACTTCTGGCCGCGTGACCAACTACTTCTGGTTTCTTACTTCCGGTCTCGTGTTGGGTGAACTCCCCTCCCAAACATTCAGATTGGTCCCGGCGGCCGTGTTTACTCCGGACGCGTGACCAAACATTGTCTTTTCACAGTTTTGTTTTTGGACATCCAAGTTCTTTTTGGGCACCATGTTGGGGGTTATCACCGATTTAGCATGGGATTACTGTAGAACATTGGAGTTTGTGTTCTTTTGGCAAGGGGATCAGTGACTCTCGGGCAATGATTGGTCCAGTTTCTTCACATGGTTTTATAACCCAATTTTCGAGGGCTTTTCGCACGAGGTGCTTGCCTCTTGCTGGCCACGCGACTTCCGGGTGAGAGTCACATATACTTCCAGGTCACTGCCCAGTTGGTTTGCAGACCCATGTGATTCGTGTTCCCCTCCAGTATTGGTCCTCATATCGAGGCTTGGAGCCTATGCGGTCAGGTGATCATTTTGGCTCCAATCAGCAGCCTCCGTATCATTGAAGGTTGGTTGATCCTTCATCACTGGTCTTTTTCTATGTTGTCTATAAATACCAGCAATGTGGGGGAGCTGTTATTTGCCCCAGCTGAAGGCCTTTTTGGCCGAAACGCGTTGGGCTAGGCTTATAGCTCCTCACATTGCCCTGATTTTTTTAACTTGTGATCACAGTTTTTCATTGCTGTATGCTGGTTTTTAGAAATAAAAAAAATACTCTTTTAATCTACACTATTGGAAGCATTCCTTTTTTTCATACTAACCGGATGAGAGATTGCCCTGCTGTCCAGTCTGGTTTTTGACCTTCAAGACCCAGCCTTGGTGTTCCTTCCATCGGAGGTTCGTTTGATGGCCATCTATAACATCTGTGGAGGTCCTTGACCCTTGGGAGTTCCGTTTAACTGCCGATCTCGGCACCCTTGCCTATGTGACTCTTTGTCGCTGACATTTGAGTCCACCTGCTCCGGTAAGAGTATATATACCTCTCCCTTTTGTTGAAGAAGCATCGCCTTGATGTTTTTCCTTGCCGGACAGTGTCAGCATAGTTTAACCCTGCCTTTCCATCTTTTGGTGGATGATTCATAGGCCATCTTCAATAGATTCCTTCATTTATTGGACTTTCTCGCATTTGTCCTTTTATACATGCCAATTTTGTACATTTGATCTTTTGCACGGTTTCATTTATATATTAATGTGTATATGTATTAGCGCTACAACATTCACCATTTATGCTTTATATGTTTGTCACATTTTTTGTAGCTGCTTTTTCTTCTTCTACATGAGGTTAGCGTGGTCATGCCCATATTCACAGCCCATGAGTGCTGCCTATCAGTGCTCATCAATGCCATATATCAGTGCCCATCCGTGCCACCTATCAATGCTCATCAATGCTGTCTATCAGTGCCCATCTGTGTCACCTATCAGTGCTCATCAATGTAGCCCATCAGTGCCGCCTATCAGTGCCCATCAGTGCCGCCTATCAGTGCCCATCAGTGCTACCTATCAGTGCTCATAAATGCTGCCTATCAGTGCCCACTATCAGTGCCACTTTTCAGTGCTCATCAATGCCACCTGCCTCCTTAGCAGGGCTCTGAGCTGAGAGTGTCTCTCTCATACAGTTTAGAGCTGGCTTTGCAATGTAGAGCATTCTAGGTAGTACATTGCTGCTTCCTGTCAATGTGTAACTGTCTCCTTGTACGAGGTATGAGCAGACAGCCTATGCAGACAGTCTTCAGGAGTCCTACATTGCAGAGCGTGGGTGCAATGCTTTTCAGGTTCCTGGTAAAAATAAATAATGAATTCAATTTTTTTACCAGCAAAAAGATGTGCATTCATTAATGTTTTACAAATATGAATAGCAAAACATGACACCACATATAAAAAAAATCATTGCTGTTCAGGCCCCAATCAGGGTGGAATGTAATCAAAAACAGAACATGATCATGTATGTAATCTTGCTGGAGCAGATGGGAAACCTCAGCCACTAGAGTGATCAATATCACTTAATAACAATCCCAACATAGCCAAACCTTCAGTGTTTTTCATATGTGGACAGATGCATTGTGACAGACAGTGCATCATGTCAGATAAGAAACAGGAAAATCCAATGCACCAAGTGGAGACAGTGTACTCATATAAAGGTGAAGCTTGGTACCATATACCAAGGCAAAGAATGCTCAAAATCCCATAGACACAAATGAAGACATAAAGTCATTTAGTGACAACAGTTAAATAATCCCCAGAAGCAGAAGTATGTGCCATGAAACAAAACCCAGCCAATGGACAAGGTTTCCAAGGTACTAAGCTACAAGGGATAGATAGGATAAAATAAATGAAATATCCTTATCATTATACAAAAAAGAAAATATTTCTTTTTAAAATTGCATTTTTTTATCTATTAACTGCAATAATTCTCAGTCAAATCTAGACATTTGCTCAAATTAACATCTTATAACTTATCTATATATTCAGACAGATAGTGTTTAATGTACCACACCTTTATCATAAAAGAATGAAGTCTCAAAGACATTTCATTTTTAATGTCAAATTTAATCATTCTGTAGCCAGGTGCTTGGCTAAGAATGGAGAATGAGAGAAACACTGGCTGCAGCCTCTCTCTGTAGATGCTGCCCTATTGTGCTGAACTGGTTAACAGCTATATCAACAAGAGGTGGGAGTTTCTGAGCAGGAAGAGTTTGATACTTGCCCAGTGGGAACTGTAGTCTAGAGCAGTGTTTCTCAACTCCAGTCCTCAAGGCGCACCAACAGGTCATGTTTTCAGGATTTCCCTCAGGTTCAAACAACTGTGGTAATTACTAAGGCAGTGAAACTGATTAAATCCCCTGTGCAAAATAATGGAAAGCCTGAAAACATGACCTGTTGGGGCGCCTTGAGGACTGGAGTTGAGAAACACTGGTCTAGAGGAGGGAGACTCTACTGTAATCAAGAGCTTTTGAACTGCATTTCCCAAAGGGAGATTGTCATGAGAAAGGGGAAAGAGCTGACTCTTCTCAGGCTGTACAACACACAGCTTCCTCTTGCCATGAGAGAGACCAGAGATTGCACATCACTGTCCAGTGTGCACCATCACTGCTGCATATCGGTGGCCTGAGTGGGATCCAGAGTGCTGAGTTTGGGGGTGCTGACAGCCAGGGCCACGTGGGTGCAGAGCAGAGAGTGGACCAATCACTATGTGTGGCTGGATGATGACCTGCAAGATCACTAGTACCGGTGAGCTGCTGCTGTGGGGATTTGCTATCTGCTGCTAGAGAGACTGAGCCCTACAGCTATTGAGTAGACTTACTGTTGCCTGCAGGTATGACTGAGACTATTCTCAGGGTCCCCAATGGTACAACTGGGGCCCCAATGCTAGCCTGCTGAAGAGTTAGGATTAAAGCTACTACACAGAGACCTTCACCTATTGCTATTGCTAAGAGGTACCTGTCAGGGGACATTGCACCATATCTTAGCCATTCTAGACTAGAATAGTATTATTATTCACATGCAGTTAATGCTTATATGCACTGTTTATTGCTGACTTTGCTAATTCATGAGTTAATCCTAATCTAGCATACTGATTAAATTGCCTAGTGGACTGTTCCTGAACCTACCCTCTGTGTGTTCATTTACCACTAAACAGATTTGTGTCTGTTATCCGGTGCTAATTTACAGTCAAGTTAAAGGTATTGTGCTTGCAGTAACTTTCATTCAACCAGGTGTGTCAAAGAGACTGAGGTTGTTCTTGAAGTCAAGGTGCAGAACAGAGAACCCAAATTACCAAGCGGCTCCTGCAGTGGTAGCAATAAACATTTATTAAAGAGTGTACCTGGCCAAATGTACATACACAAAACTTCTATTCGTATGCACTGGCCAATACACAATGATCAATACACAATTGTCAATGAGAAACAAATTTTAACCTAATGCACCCCATTCCATGGTTCTTACAAACAATTAGCGGAGGAATCTTCTGCTGAAAGCAAGCTTGGTTTAATATAGCAATAGATAAAAAGTAGTTCTGGACTGCTGCACTCCAAAAAAAATACTTGCCTTTTATTCAAAATGCAAGATCAAAAATACATACCATAGCAGACCAGACAGAAGAGCTGACGCGTTTCACACTACAAACAGTGCTTAGTTATAGCTAACAATCACAATAATGAAGATGAAATAAATACTTTTTGTTACAAACCATGTGACTAGATAATTAGTTAATTGATCAATTGATTAATGTGTCAATTAAATTCCGTGAGTCACCTGAGCTTTCAAAAAGTGCTAATAAGGAAACTAAACAATGGGTAAATCTAGAAGAGGAATTAATAGGACCACAACTTAGGTTCCTGCCTTGGATTAAACCCCATTTAAAATAGAAAGAATTAACAATTTTTGTAAATGCTACATTAAAATTATGGGATACTATAATAAAAAGGGGGAAACTTTCCACTATGACTGGTCCTATGACACCTTTGTTCTCCAACCCTAAATTTCCGCCAGCTTTAGAAACTACAAATTGCTTAAAATGGAATATTTTGGAGAACGCAAGGGTGGAAAAGATCCTAGTGGATGGCAAACTACCAAAATTGCAGGACCTGGGGCCTGAATATAAAAGCAAATGGTTACAATATTATCAATTAAAGACATTCATTGAGTTAAAATACCTTTGATAAATAGACCAAAAACAAACTTTGAAAAAATATTAGTAGAGGAACAAGAACCAACTAAAAAATTATCAAAGATATATAACTTATTACTCCCTTCCGGTTCCCTCAGAGAATTAATAGGAATGAAGAAATGGGAAAAGGAAATAGAAAATCCTTTATCAGAGGAGGAATGGGAGAAAATCTTTGAAATAATACATAAAACATCTATAGCAAATAAGTATCAAGAAAGAAACTATAAGATCGCAATGAGATGGTATTGGAGCCCAGTAGCCTTAAATATAGTTAACAAAGTTAATACAGAAACATGTTGGAGATGTAAGGTAGAAAGAGGGACTATGGATCATGTATGGTACAGTTGTCAAAGAGTGAGAAGCTTCTGGGACAAAATATTTGAGATATATCAGAAAGTGTCAGGAGTATAAAGGAGTCCAAATATAAGCACCTAGTTGTTTTCCCTTACATCAGATACAATAAGGGTAACCAAAATAGATATTCTTCACCACATGACAACTGCAGCTAGAACAATTATAGTGCGAAATTGGAAAAAAAACAAATAAGCCAATTGTGTTGGAATGGATATGTGAAATGAACGAAATTGAATATATGGAAAAACAGATAAGAGAAGAAGGGTATGTAGGGGGTCAGGTGCCAGAAATATGACAAAAATGGGAGGAATTTCGGTCCTCGAATAGATTGATGGAGTATTTATAATTGGAGGGGAATGGGAAGGATATGGGATGAAAGGGAAGGAAGAAAAAGGGGAAAAAAAAGAATACATTTTTTTTTTAATGTTTAGATGTATGTATGAGTAATAGGAAATGGATGTTTTGAGGTATGTATGAGTAATAGGAATTTAGTTAGATGATTCTATAGAAACAGAAAGAAGTGGGTATCATTAAGATTATTTATTATGTAAAAGGAATTTTTATTCTATTGCCATTGCTTGTATCCTTCACACAGAACAAAGCAATAAAGTAGAACCTACATGAAAATAAGTAAACAGAATTATATTTATTTCTTAGCTCGAAAAAATATCAAGTACAGAAACCACAATATTTAATGAGAGATTTCCAAGAATTTTATATGTATGTATATATGTATATATATATATATATATATATATATATATATATATATATATATATATATATATATATATATATATATATATATATATATAAAATATAGAAATTAACACTTTTGCCTAGTTTAAAGAAAAGAAAAAAAGTGCTGTGTAGCAAAC
This sequence comes from Aquarana catesbeiana, assembly GCF_042186555.1. Lineage (NCBI taxonomy): Eukaryota > Metazoa > Chordata > Amphibia > Anura > Ranidae > Aquarana > Aquarana catesbeiana. Next base: position 173,210,459 of record NC_133333.1, read on the forward strand.
TTGGATTGTGATTGAGTGAAGTGCTCCTAAATGAATCCATGTGCACAAAATGTGTATAAAAGTGTAAAAAATATTAAATAAAATAAAAGTGTAAAAAATAAAAGTGAAAATGATATATATATATAAAAGATCGTGAACATAAAATAAACAAATATCAATATCTAATTGAGTGATATTAATATCTATCTATCTATCTATCTATCTATCTATCTATCTATCTATCTATCTATCTATCTATCTATCTATCTATCTATCTATATATATATATATATATATATATATATATATATAAAAAATATATATATATATATATATATATATATATATATATATATATATGTGAATAAATTAATAAACAAATGTGAATGTGTATGTATATGCGAACCAACTAAAGAACTCATTAGTGCTTGGGTGAAAAATGTAATTTTTATAATTAAATACATGAAAAAATGAAAAAATGAAAAATAAGATATACAGTAGGGACGGAAAGTATTCAGACCCCCTTAAATTTTTCACTCTTTGTTATATTGCAGCCATTTGCTAAAATCATTTAAGTTCATTTTTTTTCCTCATTAATGTACACACAGCACCCCATATTGACAGAAAAACACAGAATTGTTGACATTCTTGCAGATTTATTAAAAAAGAAAAACTGAAATAAAACGATAAAACGATAATTCTCCCACTCTACAAGACTCTGGTCCTGTCGCACCTAGAGTATGCTGTCCAGTTCTGGGCACCAGTCCTCAGGAAGGATGTACTGGAAATGGAGCGAGTACAAAGAAGGGCAACAAAGCTAATAAAGGGTCTGGAGGATCCTCCAGAAAAGAGGTTTAATCTTAAACTACATAGAGGGTTCTTTACTGTAAGAGCGGCAAGGATGTGGAATTCCCTTCCACAGGCGGTGGACTCAGCAGGGAGCATCGATAGCTTCAAGAAACTATTAGATAAGCACCTGAATGACCACAACATACAGGGATATTCAATGTGATACCGACACATAATCACACATAGGTTAGACTTGATGGACTTGTGTCTTTTTTCAACCTCAACTACTATGTAACTATATGTAACTATGTAACTATGAAATATCACATGGTCCTAAGTATTCAGACCCTTTGCTCAGTATTTAGTGGAAGCACCCTTTTGATCTAATACAGCCATGAGTCTTTTTGGGAAAGATGCAACAAGTTTTTCACACCTGGATTTGGGGATCCTCTGCCATTCCTCCTTGCAGATCCTCTCCAGTTCTGTCAGGATGGATGGTAAACTTTGGTGGACAGCCATTTTTAGGTCTCTCCAGAGATGCTCAATTGGGTTTAAGTCAGGGCTCTGGCTGGGCCATTCAAGAACAGTCTTGGAATTGTTGTGAAGCCACTCCTTCCTTATTTTAGCTGTGTGCTTAGGGTCATTGTCTTGTTGGAAGGTAAACCTTCAGCCCAGTCTGAGGTCCTGAGCACTCTGGAGAAAGTTTTCGTCCAGGATATCCCTGTACTTGGCCGCATTCATCTTTCCCTCGATTGCAACCAGTTGTCCTGTCCCTGCAGCTGAAAAACACCCCCACAGCATGATGTCACCACCATGCTTCACTGTTGGGACTGTATTGGACAGGTGATGAGCAGTGCCTGGTTTTCTCCACACATACCGCTTAGAATTAGGGCCAAAAAGTTCTATCTTGGTCTCATCAGACCAGAGAATCTTATTTCTCACCATCTTGGTGTCCTTCAGGTGTTTTTTAGCAAACTCCATGCGGGCTTTCATGTGTCTTGCACTGAGGAGAGGCTTCCGTCGGGCCACTCTCCCATAAAGCCCCGACTGGTGGAGGGCTGCAGTGATGGTTGACTTTATACAATTTTCTCCCATCTCCCGACTGCATCTCTGGAGCTCAGCCACAGTGACCTTTGGGTTCTTCTTTATCTCTCTCCCAAGGCTCTAGGAAGGGTTCTGGTCATCCCAAACGTCTTTTAATAAACAAAGGACAATCAGCGCAAACTTTAAGTATTGACAGATGCAAGCTGAACACTAAAGGAATTCACCAACCTCTAATATCAATCATTAAACAAATAAGTGCAAGCCTTTTCCAGGGGACAATATATCTCCTCTATTGCTGGGATTCGCAGGGAACAGGCAGCCGTTGCAACAGCGCTACAGCAAGCTGTGCAACGTCAGTCTGATATTTATACTACTGACCCTACTAATACCCATTTTGACCTCCTGAATGCTGCAAAACGTAAGCTACATCTCCATCTTACTGAGATCACCAGATTAGATCTACATCGGAATAAACAAATGTTCTTTGAACAGGGGGACCGTAATGGTCATCTTCTAGCGATGTTGGCACAGCCGGATTATCCTCCAACAGTGATTCCCAATGTGGTGTCTGCCTCAGGTGCATCAGTTTCTTTATCACCAGATATGTTAGAGGTCTTTCGCCAATATTATAGTTCTCTTTATACCTCTGTGTTGCCTTCTGACTTTCAGCCCAAGGATTTGGCATCCTGGCTAGACCCATTGGCATTAGGCTGGCTTTCAGATAAAGAAAGAGAATCTCTGGTGGGGCCAATAACCCCGGAGGAGGTACTAAGAGCAATCGAATCATTTCCGCGGGGGGAAGTCTCCGGGTCCGGATGGCCTCCCCATAGAGTTTTATAAGACACATGGGAATATATTAGCTCCAAAGCTAGCAAACTTTATTCTCAATGCCTGACAGATGGAGCCCTTCCAACTTCTATGAGCCATGCCCATGTTATACTAATTCATAAAGATCTAAAAGATCCCTCATTGTGTGCCTCCTATAGGCCAATTGCCCTACTTAATACAGATTTTAAAATTTTGACTAAATTACTTACCATCAGACTACAGCCACTATTACCATCTGTTGAAGATATTGATCAAACTGGGTTCATGGCCAACAGGTCAACCGATGTAAATTTGAGACGTTTGTTTACTAATATACATGCAAAGCATTTGAATGAAGGTACTAGGGTGGTGGCCTCCTTAGATATTGAAAAGGCCTTCGATACTATCGAATGGCCTTTTCTTTGGGAGGTCCTTAGAAGGATGGGGTTCCCCCTGATCTTTATTAAATGGATACAGATAATTTATCAAAACCCCACCTCAGCTATCAAGTTGGGAGGTAGCTTATCACAGTCTTTTTCTCTGTCAAGGGGTACTCGACAGGGCTGCCCCCTCTCTCCAGCCCTTTTCGCCATAGTGATGGAACCGCTGGCGGAGGCTCCTCGTACTTCCCTTCATGTTAAGGGATTGCGCGTTGGCTGGCTGGAGGAAAGGGTCGCCTTGTATGCGGACGACCTACTCCTCTTTCTTAATGACGCAGGACCATCACTTAGGGGGGCCCTACAGGTCCTCAATTCTTTCTCCGCAATCACAGGCCTTAAAGTAAACTGGGAAAAGTCACTTCTATTTCCTATAGACTCTGCGGCTCGTGCTACTGCTGATATGGATACCCCCCTAAGATGGGTGGAGAATTTTAAATATCTAGGGGTGGTGGTTTCCAGACAGGTTTCAGACTATATATCCCTAAATTTAACACCTGTGATCCAGGAGACTCAACAACGGCTGAAGGCATGGGAGTCATTACCCCTTTCATTGTTAGGACGCATAAATTTAATAAAAATGAATGTATTACCTAAATTCACATATTTATTTCGACACTCTCCCCAGTGGATCCCTAAATCTTTCTTTGCAAGGCTACATCGTATTTTCTCAGCATTCATATGGAGATCAAAGCCCCCTAGGTATAGCTGGGCAACATTGGTACGCCCGACCTCCCAAGGTGGCCTGGCATGTCCAGATTTCCATAAATATTACTTGGCTTCTCAGCTAGTAACTACGGCCTGGTGGCTTAACCCAGATACCTCAAATTCCGCTACTCAGGTAGAAGCAGCAGTGCTGGGATCCCTAGAGGCGCTGAAATTTTTGATCTTTCGGGGCCCTCGTGCTCCATATTCATTGACACCATCTATGCTTACCACGCTACGTGTATGGGGAGAGGGCCTCAAAATTGAACGATATCCCCTACAGGCAATATCAACTAATGCTCCCCTCTGGTTAAATCCCACTCTGGAGCATTTCTATTCACTACCCGACCCCTATGCTTGGACTAATTTTAAGATAAAAACAGTGACACAGATCATTTTGGATAAATCTTTGATTTCTTTTTCCCAATTAATCTCTGATTTCAATATTCCTCAGTCGTATTCTTTTCGTTTCCTTCAACTCTCCCATGCCCTCAGCTGTCAATTCTCTGGCTCTCCTCTACAACTAGTCCAATCTGCCTTAGAGAAGCTTCTTAGGTTGGATTGCACAAAGAATGCCGCATCTAAATTGTATCTTCACTTAACAACTGACTCTCTCCCTGATTTAGAGAACTTAAGATCGATATGGTCTAAGGATATCCCTGAACTTAATGAGGATGATTGGGATAATATATGGGACTCTCCCTTCAACTTTCTCGTCTCCTTGAGAGACAGACTTATTCAGTTTAAGATAGTCCACAGGGCATACTACACCCCCCATATATTAAATAAAATTAATTCAGACTCTGCTCCTGGCTGTTGGCGATGTGGGGAGATTCCTGGAGACTTTACCCATATATTCTGGACTTCCAGCTATCGTAAGGTATTGGGAAGAAATACTAGCTTTTATATTCAAAATAGCATACATCCCACTGCAACGATCAATGCCAATATGTATTTTAGGTCTGATAGAGCAATTTATTCCTACGACAGCAGGGCGTACTTTGGTGGGGCTGCTTTTGTTCTATGCTCGTAAAGCCATAGCTCTCAGCTGGAAGAAAACCACCCCCCCATCGCTGACTTTGTGGAAACAACTCATTAATAATAGCTTACCATTATACAAAGAAACATATATAAATAGGGGTTGTCTCCTCAAATATGAAAAGGTTTGGTCCAAATGGCTCACAGACCCCTCTACAGCCTCAATAGCCTCCTAGAGGAATATGACTCTTTGCAATCTCTCCATTAGTTATTGGGCTCTAGGTGTACATTTGTAACACGGGATGACACCTTTCTCTAAAATTAAACTGGCATAGGAACCAGGCATGACCAATATATGTATGTATGTATGTATGTGGGGTTTGTTTTGTTTTTTTTTTTTTTTGTTTGTTTGTTTTTTGTGTTTTGTTTTCTATGTATATAGTTTCTTTAATTGCTGCAAATATTCATTTTTGTTTGTCTGTTTTTTTTTAAATTAATAAAAACGTATATTTAAAAAAAAAACAAATAAGTGCAGTGCAAAAGGAAACTAAAAAATGTATTATATGAAAGTCCATATGATCAAAGCTGGGATACAATTCCTCTTGATACAGACAGGCCAATCACTTTTCAAAACTCATCAGATGTGGTAAGCATAATCATAAGAATGTGCTTACCGGACACGGTGGGCCCCTTAATTACAGGGGGTCAGACAAGCCTGAATGAGCCAATGGAAAACAGCTACGCTGGATCTCATCTGCAGGGAACACTCAGCGGTTGTTCTGGGTAAATCCATACCTTGAATGCAAGATGGACAGCAGCAATCCCCCAAGAAAAAAGGCAAAATATGAGAGCGTTCCATATAAAACACCTTACAAGTTTATTCAGTAAAAAATAATCACTGTATAAAAGCGCTCAGTGGCGCAGCAATAGGAGAAGGACTCTCGTTCAATAGGAACAGTCTATTCGCGTCCTGTTCGGAGGAAATTTTCTGCAGCAGAAATTTTTTTGTAACCTTGGCCAGATCTGTGCTTTGCCACAATTCTGTCTCTGAGCTCTTCAGGCAGTTCCTTTGACCTCATGATTCTCATTTGCTCTGACATGCACTGTGAGCTGTAAGGTCTTATATAGACAGGTGTGTGGCTTTCCTAATCACGTCCAATCAGTATAATCAAACACAGCTGGACTCAAATGAAGGTGTAGAACCATCTCAAGGATGATCAGAAGAAATGGCCAGCACCTGAGTTAAATACTGTATATGAGTGTCACAGTAAAGTGTCTGAATACTTAGGACCATGTGATATTTCAATTTTTCTTTTTTAATAAATCTGCAAAAATGTCAACAATTCTGTGTTTTTCTGTCAATATGGGGTGCTGTGTGTACATTAATGAGGAAAAAAATGAACTTAAATGATTTTAGCAAATGGCTGCAATATAACAAAGAGTGCAAAATTTAAGGGGGTCTGAATAATTTCCATCCCCACTGTATATAATATAGAATAAATGTGTTCATGAATTAAATCCAATAAATGTTAAAAAATAAGTCCATATACTATAATGGACATTGTGAATACCGAACAAATCTATAAATATACATGTGAATATGTGAATACATATGTTGGTGAATATATGTAAAAGAAAGAGGAAAAAGGGAAAAAGGGGGGGAGGGAAAAACAAGGGGCAAGGGAGGGAAAGGGAAAAGAAGAAGAGAGGAAGGAGAGAGGAAGGAGAGAGGAAGGAGAGAGGAAGGAGAGGGGAAGGAGAAGGGAAGGAGATGGAGGGGGGAGCTAAGGAAAGAGGAGCAAGGGAGATATCCACGTAAACTCATGCAGACTGATGTGAATGAGCGAATGAATAAACAAATTTATACATAAAGGACTGTGGTGTGTGTCCAAATGTAAAAAAACATTCCAGTCTCCTCACAGGCTCACATGGACACCGTCTTCAATCAAACATTGATTTGGATCGTGACTGTTGGAACCATATTGTTCCGGCATGAGCCAATATGTAGATTTAGACTATAGACCATTTTATTTGGTGTGGCCTAAGGGACCTATTTTGTATGTTCCCATTCCGAAAGGTTTGTCTTCGACAAGGACCCAGAAAGACAAATTCTGTCCCTAAATACTCACTAAAAATATTACTAATATATTTATTATAGCTTTAACATAGGAACAGTGCTCCCTTTAGTGTCTACAGCTCCCGCAAGTAATACATTTTGAATTATCAAGCTAAAGCTATAGATGTATTTATGACTGCATAGAACTATATTTTGCTCTAGGATCGCATTAGGGCACTGATCAATTTGGTCTCCTCTTTGCTCTTCCTTCCCCCCCCCCCCCTTCGGAGGATGCCAGCTTCAATTTAGGCTTCCCGGCACAGTGGGGAGACGTGAAGGAAGTTCCTCACGGTTCTCCCTCCTCATATGCTCTCGTACATGGTAGTACTTTCAACACCTCGTCCACCAGAGGGAGCATCACCGTGCCGGCGGCGTTCTTTGATCTCCACCGGACATTCAATGACGCGGCGCGCACTGGAGGCTGCGACCCCATGTGCGTGCAGCGCCATGACGTCACGCGATTGCAACAGTGGAGACGGCAATGGCCGAAGCCTCGGCTCACAAGAACGCCGAGGGAGCCACACGACGACCGCCGGGGGCGGTGTGAACAAGGAGGGGGTGGAGATTTTGGAATGACACCTGTCATCAATTAGTTTAGATACTACTTAAGCACCCTACTTCCTGGGGATCTCGATGGGATCCCAGGCGAACTCCCCACATATATATATTGAAAGGACTCAGATTAAATGTAAGTACAATACCCAGTATACTAGACTAACCTGTGTATTAGTGCACACAATTCCAGTGCACTCTCGATAACTGATAATTGAGCATCAAAGTCTTTTTAATCACCCTTTTACCTTATTACATACCCAATAAGAGGTTACATCAGTTGGACCACACACCATAGGTAATATCACACCAACTTAACAATCATTCATCAATCTTAATTCACTCTAACGATATAATTTGCTCACATAGTTTCATTATTTCACAGTTTATTGTTGTTTTTTGCTTTCTTTGTTGTTTTTCATTTTTGTTTTGTTTTTTGGTTTGTGTTTGTTATTTGTTCCTCACATACATATCCTTACACATTCACACATCACTCTCTCACACACAGGCTTTCAGCATTCTTATACACACACTCACTGTTTACTTTTTTATATACGCACCTACCTACCTCACTCACATTTTCTTATGGTGTATGATTTATGAACTATTACATCCCAACACACTATTTGATAAGACTACGCCATTTATCTCACTCATGATATTATCTTTGGCATGACATTGTCATAATAACATTAAGATACATTAGCAATAATACACTACATCTCAATAGATTGTATTCTCTTAATATATATTTAACTAAGAACCAACATACTTGTACATACAGTTGGGGATGAGCCCATTGGGGATTATAATTATTATTAAATAAATATAAATACTCAACTATTCATTGGAATATATTCCAGGTGCCCTCCATCCCTTCCCCCTCCATTGTTACAATTACGTGTGACTCCTTGCAAGCCTCCTGGTGTTGGCACCCGTCTGGAGGGGTGGGAATTGACAAATGAGGATCCCTGGATCGGTGTTTTTACTTAGGAATCTCTGGATATGTGCCAACTTTTTTGGAATCCATTTTTTAAGTGGTAATTATACCAATATTACATTACATATACATAGATACTAGTATGCTACAAAGTGTTGGAATAATGAAATCTTCTCTTTGATGTATTTCACTAGAATACAAATTCCCTGAAGAAGACCGCATCATTGGTCGAAACGCGTCGGGATATTCATGTGGATATCAACTAATTTCTAATATCTTAAATGTACTGTATTTTCCATACATAGATATAACACTCTTTGAGACATGCCTGTAACCAGAGTACATATTCTTTTGCATAATTGATGATTAGTCTGTATGTTGCCGTTTGTATCAATAAATGATTTTAATATACTTTTACCATATGATCCATACATTATTATGCTGTTTAAAAGCCCCCCTGTGGGAATTTTCCAATCTTTTTTCCACAATCTATTGGGGTGTGTGGCTGATTCCAATTCATGTGTGTTTCCTCTATTGTATTCCATCTTTTGGGTGGTTAAACACCCCTTTCCCCCGCTTTCACACATGGGAGTTAAATAGGAGCTGTAATTTAGTACACTATTGAGTATCACACTGTTCCTTCCTGTTTAAAACCATATTTACCGTCTTCGATCAAACATTGGTTTGGATTGTGACGGTTGGAACCATATTGTTCCGGCATGAGCCAATATGTAGATTTAGACTATAGACCATTTTATTTGGTGTGGCCTAAGGGACCTATTTTGTATGTTCCCATTCCAAAAGGTTTGTCTTCGACAAGGACCCAGAAAGAAAAATTCTGGCCCTAAATACTCACTAAAAATATTACTAATATATTTATTATAGCTTTAACATAGGAACAGTGCTCCCTTTAGTGTCTACAGCTCCCGGAAGTAATACATTTTGAATTATCAAGCTATAGATGTTTTTATGACTGCATAGAACTATATTTTGCTCTAGGATCGCATTAGGGCACTGATCAATTTGGTCTCCTCTTTGCTCTTCCCTTTCCTCCCCCTTCGGAGGATGCCGGCTTCAATTTAGGCTTCCCGGCACAGTGGGGAGACGTGAAGGAAGTTCCTCACGGTTCTCCCTCCTCATATGCTCTCGTACATGGTAGGACTTTCAACACCTCATCCACCAGAGGGAGCATCACCGTGCCGGCGGCGTTCTTTGATCTCCACCGGACATTCAATGACGCATCGCGCACTGGAGGCTGCGGCCCCATGTGCGTGCGACGCCGTGACGTCACGCGATTGCTACAGTGGAGACGGCAATGGCCAAAGCCTCGGTTCACAAGAACGCCGAGGGAGCCACACGACGACCGCCAGGGACGGTGTGAACAAGGAGGGGGTGCAGTTTTTGGAATGACACCTGTCATCAATTAGTTTAGATACTACTTAAGCACGCTACTTCCTGGGGATCTCGATGGGATCCCAGGTGAACTCCCCACACACATATATTGAAAGGACTCAGATTAAATGTAAGTACAATACCCAGTACACTAGACTAACCTGTGTATTAGTGCACACAATTCCAGTGCACTCTCGATAACTGATAATTGAGCATCAAAGTCTTTTTAATCACCCTTTTACCTTATTACATACCCAATAAGAGGTTACATCAATTGGACCACACACTATAGGTAATATCACACCGACTTAACAATCATTCATCATTCTTAATTCACTCTAACGATATAATTTGCTCACATAGTTTCATTATTTCACAGTTTATTGTTGTTTTTTGCTTTCTTTGTTGTTTTTCATTTTTGTTTTGTTTTTTGGTTTGTGTTTGTTATTTGTTCCTCACATACATATCCTTACACGTTCACACATCACTCTCACACACCCAGGCTTTCAGCATTCTTATACACACACTCACTGTTTACTTTTTTATATACGCACCTACCTACCTCACTCACATTTTCTTATGGTGTATGATTTATGAACTGTTACATCCCAACATACTATTTGATAAGACTACGCCATTTATCTCACTCACGATATTCTCTTTGGCATGACATTGTCATAATAACATTAAGATACATTAGCAATAATACACTACATCTCAATAGATTGTATTCTCTTAATATATATTTATTTTAAGAACCAACATACTTGTACATACAGGTGGGGATGAGCCCATTGGGGATTATAATTATTATTAAATAAATATAAATACTCAACTAATCATTGGAATATATTCCAGGTGCCCGCCATCCCTTCCCCCTCCATTGTTCCAATTACGTGTGACTCCTTGCAAGCCTCCTGGTGTTGGCACCCATCTGGAGGGGTGGGAATTGACAAATGAGGATCCCTGGATCAGTGTTTTTATTAGGAATCTCTGGATATGTGGCAACTTTTTTGGAATCCATTTTTTAAGTGGTAATTATACCAATAGAACATTACATATACATAGATACTAGTACGCTACAAAGTGTTGGAATAATGAAATCTTCTCTTTGATGTATTTCACTAGAATACAAATACCCTGAAGAAGACTGCATCATTGGTCGAAACGCATCGGGGTATTCATGTGGATATCAACTAATTTCTGATATCTTAAATGTACTGTATTTTCCATACATAGATATAACACTCTTTGAGACATGCCTGTAACCAGAGTACATATTCTTTTGCATAATTGATGATTAGTCTGTATGTTGCCGTTTGTATCAATAAATTATTTTAATATACTTTTACCATATGATCCATACATTATTATGCCGCTAAAAAGCCCCCCTGGGGGAATTTTCCTATCTTTTTTCAACATGGACACCTCTTTCTGCTTATGCATAAATGTACTAAATATATAAGATAAAATAAAATAATGATGGTCTAAACAGAGTGCATCGATAATAGTAAAATAGAAATAATAATAATAACAATATCAGTGCTGTAAGTAATGGTAACAATGATAATATTTATGGGAATGATAAATGATAAATGTATCTAATGAACAAATTGATCATAGCATTCATTGAAACATCAATGAACTGATCCATACACCCCCATTATCACAGCGAACCATCACTAAATCAGTACACATGAATATAAAGGCGATCATTATATACAATTAAAACTCATTATACCTAATATTATGACTCAGAGCATAAGAACATATAAGCACATAAACATATGAACATATAGTCACATAAACATATGAACATATAATCACATAAACATATGAACATATAAACATATAAAATCTGCACAAGAATCTATGGTGTGCACTAATGAACATCCATACCCTCTTAATTCCATAACACGAGACTCAATTAAAAAGAGAAATAATAAGAAAAAATACATTTATCCTATTTATAAAGTAAACATACAGTATATTGAGTGTTGTTAATATGTTTTATCATAATACTCCAAAGAGCAAGGGGGAGGGGGTAGGGATGCTCATACAAAATTTAAATAGAACCCACTTTAATTTCTTAGAACCAGAACCTATATGTATGTATTTTATTTTAGCTTCAATTAACGGATATTAATTAATAGAAAGCTGGGTAATGGTAAGTGGCGGTAATGCTGGTAAACCGCTGCACGACAGAACAGACAAACAGCCTCTTCTATTAAGACTAGCAGATAATGACATGAACTAGAATGGAACCCAGAAAATACTGAAAAAGGAAAAAAGGAAAAAAGAGGAGAAAATTGGGTGTGTACACATATGTGTTGGCAGCCATCTCCATATAATGTTTCAAGTAAACCAATTCCATCTTAAATACGACATCAACCCTCATACACCATTCAATCGCACAGCATGTGATGTTGGTCGACAAGTGTAATTATTGGTAGATAGAGAAGATGCTTAACATATGATTTAAAAAGATAGGCTTCACATGTCATATTGATGAAAGATGGAAAGTAGAATGAAATAGAATAAAATAAAATGAATCATACAACATGAGTCATCCATTAGATGTACACCCACATGACATGTTGTCACTGCATACGTATACGTTACCAGATGTCAAATGCGGGTCAGCCGGTTTGACCCTAGCAGTCATACACTATGCAATCCCGTAAAATATGGTTTCACACAGTGTCCCACATGACTACACATTATATCTCAAATGGGGATATAGGCGGTATCGTTGAACCCACATAAAGGATGCAAATATGTAAATGACTGAATGAATCATGGATCATAAATCATGGGTCATTTATCACTTGTGCACCCACATGGTATGTCATCACTGCATGTGCGCTAACAGGATGTCTGTTTGATCGGCCCATTCGATCCAGATAAGACATTGGCAGTCACACACCATGAAATCGCATGACATGTGACTGCATGTAACGTCTCTCATAGTAGCATGTCGTGTCTCTAATGGGAATGCTAGTTAAGCGAACAACTGATATCAGTAAGCCCATACTACAAAATTAAAAAAAAAATAGGAAAAAAGGAAATAACCCCTCAAGAAATGGTGGGACTTTAAAGGCAACGGAGTAAAAATAAAAACAGTTTTATTAACACAAATATACAAAAATATACATATCAAGAAAAATCTATTACAGTCGTATAGAAGGATCAATTTGACAATAAAATCAGGATTATGCTGGTGAGCGAACCAAATGTGTGTTCATGTAGTCTTCCACCTGAGCCTACGCGTTTCGGGACTGCAGGAGTCCCTTCATCAAGGGCAAATGGTAGGCGGACTCTACACTACATAATAAAGCATGAAATAGCGTAATTAGAAACAAATGCATTGAACATGTTTCCTGCATCTAACATCATTCTGAAAAAAAAGAAAATACATACCCAAGCATAACCAAGAAGAGAGGCTAACTGTCGGAGAAATTCTCAGGGGCAACAACACACAGGACGCCAGGAATCCAAAATAGGAAACGGGCGTGTCTCTGGCCCCGCCTTCTCCACACTGGTCCCAAAGTGTCACCCCAGGAGGGGATTCCGGGAGTGACAGCGCTAACCCAAGAGGGCCCAGCAAGCGAAGAACCAGAGGGGGGGGAAAGGAAAATTCTCTGAAAATACAAAAGAGAGGAGGCCTTATGTGCTGGGGTACTATAAGGAAACGAATATGGTAATTAAGTATACATATGCTGAAAATGCATAAACGCCGCACGTCAAAGCGGCAAGCACCCATGTGCTGAGGATGCATGAACGCCGCACGCCAAGCGGGTCTGCATACAGGCCGGGTGTGGAAAAATGATCTGAATAATCGTAACTTACCCCAATGTTGGTATATGAGGGATATGGTGATTAGGTGTGAGTGGGTGTCACCAATATGCGAGCAGGGGGAACGGATGTCCCTTGAGCGCAAGATTAGCTGCGGGATTGTCAGGAATAGTGACTTCATACAGAAAAAATCTGTAGAGAAAGGCAAGAGAGAGGTATTAGCTGTGTGTAGTGCTGCCCAGTGTGCGTGAACGGGGTATTCCTCAGACAGCCACACTGAAAAGCACACCATGATTAGAGGTTTTCAAGAAGGGAGCAGTGTAGGCAAAGTGATGCGGGGAAGCCTTACCTTGTCTGTGGTATTATGTTGCAGTGTCTTCAGTGGCTATGAGCCGTCTCCAACCACCACCGCCGAGTCGGACAGTGACACCGACACGGCGTCCGGTGGCTGAATATGAAGGGGAAGAGGAGGTAGGTGCGGCAATGATTGGCGTTTGAATCCCGCCAATCATACCGCAGCTCCAATCAGGGTGCGGGTGCCATGGAAATCCCACAGCGTCAATCCGCGGACGCTGGGAAAGGGAAATGCATGGCAACAAAAAGACGCCGCTAAATCTCGCGCCGTTCGCCGCTCCAATCAGAATGAGGGTGCCATGGAGACAGCGTCGATCCAACTAAGGACGCTGAGAAAAGGGATCCATGGCAACGCCGCTCAGTCTTGCGCTGCTTGCCGCTCCACACTAAGACACCGCTCAGTCTAGCGAGGAGGGGAAAGAAAGTTAGAAGCCCTGACAACAGGAAAGAAAAAGGCTTGCGCAGAGGTGATTTGCCCCGTCTACTGATATTCGGGCAGGGTGTGCACTAGCTGGAGTGTTGCAAACCGATTCATCAGGGAGGCTGCTAGAGGAGCATTACTGCATAAAAAATTTAAAAAATTAACAGGGGAGTAAGTAATTAGAGGGGCAAGGGCCATGAATAGACACATCTGCCTAAATGGATTAGCGATGGAGTCATCAGCCTCATATATTAGTACCCTCGGGTAATGTGTGGAGTCATCCACCTCATATATTAGTACCCTCGGATGGTCACTCAATGGGCACCGCAGGGGCAGTGGGACCCTGGGCGACAACTGCACGGCACCCCCCCACAGCGGACTGTGGGGGGGGGTCATGCAGAAAACGCCCACCGACGCATAAAAGGGCACCAAATTCGCAGGCATGGACAGGCAGCCATAAGCCGCGAATCACCCCGCGAGTATGTTCCGGGTACCCATAGGGAGGCCCCCCGAAGGCCAAAAAATTCCCGGGAGGCCCACATGCGCCGGGCGGGACAAAGCGGGGTCAGAGCTGTGGTAAAGAGATGTTTCCCAAGCAACGCCGACAGTGTGCCTCAAATGATGATATGCCTGTATAAAAGAAAAGAAATGGAAAAATAAATATAAAATAGTAACGCATGAGAATTGCATACAAGGGGGCAACCATAAGGGACATAACAGCACCCTACAGATCAGCACTCTATAAATCTTTCTCACAAACCCCAGAGGAGAAACCCTCTAAGAAGGGTCTAAAACTCAAATGGTCATTCAGGCCGGGGGGTGAGGTGGCAGCAAGGTCTGCAATCCAGCGGGCTTCCCGTTGTAGCAAGGCCTTGTTCCAGTCCCCACCCCTCGGGCTGGGGTGAACTCTATCCAAAATCAAAAAGTGAATATTGGGAAAAGTACCATGATGCACATTCACCATATGTCTACCCAGTGGGAGTTCAGGATTCGCTTTCCTCATGGCAGTGATGTGCCGTGAGGCTCGCAACGAGAATTTTTGTTTGGTTTTGCCTACATAGAATTGAAGACATTGGCAAACTAGAAGGTATATCACACCCTCTGTCTTGCAGTTTGCAAAGTGGCGTGGTCTATATGGATGCCCATTCGGGAGGGTCACATTCTGTTGTGTATTCATGAATCTGCATATGGAACATCCTCCACATGTGAATGTTCCAAACCTCTTGCACGGGTCCCCACGTGATTCACTAACAAATTCACTGCGGACCAAGTGGTCGCGCAGGGAACTGGTACGCCGATAGGTGATCGCTGGCCGTGCAGGTAAGTGTGGACGTAGGGGGGAATCAGAGTGTAAAAGGTGCCAATGTTTATTAAAAATAGCTTTAATCGATTCATGTTGGTTTGTAAACCGCATAATAATCCTAGTGGTGGGATCCATCACAGCCTTCTTTTGAGGACCAAAGAGGAGTTCCCGCCGAGTATGTCTGTTAGCACGTTTGAACGCTTTTTTTAAAAGCGTAGAAGAGTAGCCCCTCAAGAGAAGTCTGTCTCTAAGTGCGGCAGCTTCCGTCAGATATGTCTGTTGATCGGAGCAATTCCGTCTCAGCCTCAAGTATTGGCTGTAGGGAATCGCTCGGATCAACGGTTGGGGGGTGGGAGCTGGAGGCATGCAAGATGGTATTGCCAGCGGTGGGTTTCCGAAAGAGGCTGCTAGAGAGAGTTCCCTCGGAATTCTTGCTGATGGTTGTGTCCAAAAATGTAATGCTGTGTGCACTGTGAGTCACAGTGAACTTTAAATTAAAGGTGTTATGCTGCATCATTTCGATGCATTCGTTTAGTTGGCTTATGGAGCCTTCCCACAACACCAAAATGTCGTCTATATAACGATACCATGCGGCTATATGTTGAGTGTGCGATCTACAGGCCTCGTCAGAAAGGAAAGACTGCTCCCACTCCCCCAGGTACAGGTTTGCGTAGGATGGGGCACAGGAAGTCCCCATCGCGACGCCCTGTACCTGGAGGAAGTGGGAGCCATCAAAAGAAAAGATGTTATGGTGCAGGATAAATTCCAGGGCCATAATGACAAACTCACAGAGTTTTTTATCATCTCTGTGTGTTTGAGTGATGAAGTGTCTAACCACAGTCAACCCTAAGTGGTGGGGAATTGAGCTATAGAGGGCCTCAACATCAATAGCTACCAGTAGTGACTGTGCTGAGACATGTAGGCCTTCCAGGGATTGTAATAGGTGGATGGTATCGTGCACATATGAGGGCAGGTTTTCGACGAATGGTTTAAGGTAAGAGTCTACAAAAAGACTCAGGTGTTCCGTAATAGCCCCATTGCCGGAGACTATGGGTCTACCTGGTGGTGTTGTACAGTTTTTATGAACTTTAGGTAGACAATAGAAAGTTGGAATTTTTGGAAATTTTATTCGTAGGAATTCCCAAGTGTCCTGATTGATGATGCCCTGTGAGAAGGCACCATCCACTAGGGCATAAAATTGGATCTCAAATTTGGCGATACTAGTCCTGGGAATAGGCCTATACCAGTCCCGATTGGACAAAACTTTCTGGCACATGTTTTTATATTGCTCGTTCGACAAGATCACAATATTGCCCCCCTTATCCGAGGGCTTAATGACAAGGGAGTGGCATTTTTTAAGGGTGTTTAAGGCGAGCAGTTCAGACGGAGATACATTCCCGGTCTTTTTGTGTATTTTCAGTTTTTGAATTTCAGATGTGACCATAGTGACGAAAGATGACAAATTGGGGTTAGAGCCCAGGGAAGGGAATTTATCCGATTTGTTCTTAAGCTTCTTATTAGCATAAGATGGGGTGATAGGTTCGGTGGATTTATCGAGAAGAAGGGAATCTAAGTCGATTGTGTCGATCAGGTCAGGAGAGTCCTCATTCTCCAGTAGCGACAAAAGGTCATCTAGGTCCTTGTCATGTTGTTCATCAATAGTTTCGGGTTTAGTTTTGGCCTTGGAGTACATGCTCTTCAATAGCAACTTGCGAGCAAACAAGTTTAGGTCTTTGATAGCCTCAAAAGTGTCAAGATTGGAGCTAGGACAGAAGCTCAGACCCTTTGACAAGAGGGATTTCTCTTCATCTGATAACGTGTAATTGGATAAGTTGATGATATTTCTATCATCAACGTGGGTGGTATTGGGTTGTATATTTTTTAAGTTTTTAATTTGGGAGTGGCGCCCTGAGGAAAAAATCGGCTTTGGCCCGCCTCCCTCTTCGATGCTGAGCTCGCACTTGATTGCGAGAGCTGAACAGTCGTGAGTGAGGAGGAGGCGGTGTTACTACTCGAGATTCCTGTGGGGGGATAGAGGTCCTCACTGCATGCAGACGTATGTGGGGTGGATGGGGCAGTGGGAGTGGGATGTTCGGGAATGTGTTTCTTATGCGCATTTCCCTCTTCTCCGGATAGGGGACGTTTGGGTTTGTTATGCCTGTTCCTATTACGATTGCGAGAGGAGGAGGAAGCGGAAGCGGAGGAATTGATAGAGGAGTCTGAACCTCTTTCCAAAATAGATTTAGTTAGACCTTTGTTTTTGGGATTTGAGGTATGGTTATTTTGGGTCCACTTGTATGCTCTCCCTTCCTGGAAGGACAATTTGTCACGCCAGAACTTTTTATCTTTTTTACGGAGAGTTTCAGCGGTAATTTGGTCCAAGTGAATCTTAATTCTTTCCTCATGTTCCTTTAGTGAGGGAAGACTTTTAAAAGATTGTAATTTTGAATATATGCTGTCAATCTCTTTGTCAAGGGCCAGACTACAAATCTTATATTCCTCTATGAGCATCCTCATCATCTTGCGTGTACACGCCTGCAAGTTATCCTCCCACTGTTTCTTAAAATCAGGGCTGATGTTATCAATCAGAGAAAAGATTTGGATACGCAATCCATAAGGATTGATATCCTCTCTGATGTACCTTTCAAAGTTATCAATATGCCAGAAAAGAGCTGCTTTTTTCTCCACATATTTACTTAATTGGTTGCAGAGGGAGGACAGTTCCGACTGAACTGCCTCTCCTTCCTCATGGTTTTTAGAATAGTCTGCCATGAGGGCCGCCCAACTCGAACCTTGAAACATGCTGATATTATCTCTATAAGTACCAAAAGAAAAAGAAAAAAGGGAAACAAAAAATAAAAAATAATAAAAAACCGAAATACTCACACAAACAGAATAGAGTTCCTAGATGCAATGAAAAAAAGCAACATGTAAAACACAAAGCAAATAGAATGTACAATTAACCCCTTCCCGCCGACCGAACGCATATATGCGTCCTCGGCTTTCCGGGGTTATACCGGGATGATGCCCGCAGCTGCAGGCATCATCCCGGTACCGTTGTTTTCAGCGGGCGATCGGCTACCCGAATATAACAACCGATGCGGCTAAAAGCCGCTCGGTTGTTATACCGGAGGAGCGGGAGGGGACACCCCCCCCCTCCCGCCGCCTCCCGCCGCTGTTACCGGGCCTCCCGTGCGATCGGGAGGCCCGGTGTCCGGTCCGCTGCCTTCAGCGGCTGGGGGCGGACTGGAACGAAGCTGCGAGCGGCTTCGTTCCAGCCTTCTTCTTGTAAATGCGGAAGCGACGTCATGACGTCACTTCCCGTTTACTCGGCTGCCAATGGCGCCGAATTTAAAAAAGTACACAGTATTCAGAATCGCCGTTTTCGGCGATCTGAATACTTTGAAGTGTAAAGGAGGGATGGGGGGTCTTTTAGACCCCCCATCCCTCCATAAAGAGTACCTGTCACCACCTATTACTGTCACAAGGGATGTTTACATTGCTTGTGACAGCAATAAAAGTAAAAAAAAAAAAAAAAAAAATGTAAACACAATTTATAAAGTACAAAAATAAATAAATTAAATAAAAAAAAAAAAAAAAAATTTTTTAAAGTGCCCCTGTCCCCGCGAGCTCGCGCAGCGAAGAAAACGCATACGGAAGTCGCGCCCGCATATGTAAACGGTGTTCAAACCACACATGTGAGGTATCGCCGCGATCGTCAGAGCGAGAGCAATAATTCTAGCCCTAGACCTCCTCTGTAGCTCAAACCTGGTAACCGTAAAATTTTTTTAAAGCGTCGCCTATGGAAATTCAAAGGTACCGTAGTTCGTCGCCATTCCACGAGTGCGTGCAATTATAAAGGGTGACATGTTTGGTATCTATTTACTCGGCGTAACATCATCTTTCACATTATACAAAAAAATTGGGGTAACTTTACTGTTTGGATTTTTTAAAATTCATGAAAGTGTCACTTTTCCAAAAATTTGCGTTTAAAACACCGCTGCAAAAATACCGTGTGATAAAAAATATTGCAACAATCGTCATTTTATTCTCTAGATTCTTTGCTAAAAAAATATATATAATGTTTGGGGGTTCTAAGTAATTTTCTAGCAAAAAATATGGATTTTAACTTGTAAACACCAAATTTCAAAAATAGGCTTAGTCATGAAAGGGATACTAGTATAAGATTTGTAAAGGGGAAGTTATGGCAAGAGTGGATGGAAAGGAGGGGTATGGGTATTTGCTACCCTGAATCTAGAATCAAACAAAGGGGGGAAGGACCATCCAATTATGTCACAAGAGTTGCCGCCATCCCTAACATAAGGAAAAAAGGAAATAACCCCTCAAGAAATGGTGGGACTTTAAAGGCAACGGAGTAAAAATAAAAACAGTTTTATTAACACAAATATACAAAATTACACCTTGGACATATTAATGTGCATTTATCTTACACCCACCCTCATGTGATGATTGCAATCCTGTAATGTCCCTCATATACAGTAAATGAGTATAATTAATAATAGTACGTTTATAGTTTAAGGAAAAAGGACCTACATCACCAAAACGGTGGATGGTGAAATGACTCATGTGACATTAATTAAACAACCCGATGAACAGTAAATTAAGTAATGTCCCATTTAAAGACTCCAATCTTGGTATTATCACAGTAGCCTTGTGGATAGACCTAATCTCCAGTCTAGATCATCGTTTAAGGACTTCAATTTTGGTATTATCACTATGCCCTTGTAGAATGGCCCGATTTCCAGCCCGGATCATCCAGAGACAATCATACACCGAGCAATCACACAGTATACGATTGTACATGGTATCCCGACTAGGAAACCGGCCAATCACTAGAAAAAATTATTGTTAGACCTGTCAAAGCGGGATAGGTGGATAATAAATCAATCATAATAATGGGATACATCCCACTCGAAATTTAACCCTGAAGGAATTCTCGTATGCAGGGAAAAGATCCAAAACACTTTGCGCTTACAAAGTGCTCTGAATCTGTCCCCTCCTCTTTTGGGACTGGTGATCCTCTCAATGCCCTGAATAGAGAGGCTAGAGACACCCTTAAAGTGAACTAAATTCCAATGTTTAGCTACATTGGTAGACCTATTTTTATCAATATCGTACAAATGGTCGTATAACCGATAATTCAATCGGCGTCCATCCAAAGAAGTCTCCTCTCTCTGTAAAGGAAATTTAAAATAATGTTTTTTGAGAGTAATGCCACGTACACATGACTGGACTTTCTGGGAAACTAGGTCCGACGGTATCCCCGACGGACTTCCGATGGACTTTCTGAACGGACGCACTTGCCTACACTTTCCGGCAGACTATGTCGGCCGGCCTTCCCGACGGACTTCCGACGGAGTTACGGCGGACTTTCCGAATGAACGGACTTGCCCACACACGGACAAGTCCGTTCATTTTGAACGTGACTCGGGTACGACGGGACTAGAAAGGAAGTCAATCTTGCCTCAGCGAGATTGACACCTTGCAAGCCTCGTCGCGGGGCATACCAGGCCCTTAGGTCTGGTATGGATTTTAAGGGCAACCCCCTACGCTGAAAAAATGGCGTGGGGCCCCCCAAAATCCATACCAGACCACTATCCGAGCACGCAGCCCGGCCGGTCAGGAAAGGGGGTGGGGACGAGCGAGCGCCCCCCCTCCTGAACCGTACCAGGCTGCATGCCCTCAACATGGGGGGGTACTTTGGGAGAGGGCGGCCCCCACCCCAAAGCACCTTGTCCCCATGTTGATGAGGACAAGGGCCTCTTCCTGATAACCCTGGCCATGGGTTGTCGGGGTCTGTGGGCGGGGGTCTTATCAGAAACATCACCGGGTGACCACGCCCCCTTAAAATGTCATAGTCCCAGCCCAGGGACTGTGACGTCTTAAGGGGGCGGGGTCACCATCTATATAAGTCATAACGGAATGCTCATTACAGCCGGAGAGAGCATCGTGCCAACATCAGAAGAAGAGAAGAGGGAAGAAGACAAGAAGGCAGAAGGCAGAAGTCCGGGCCACTGCTAGCAAAAGAGTGGCTGAAGATAGCGGAGGAGCCGGCAGAAGAACCGGACACTGGGAGAAGAGGCCGGAGAGACCCCTGAAGTCGGAAGAAGACCCCCAGAGCTGTCTAATAAATTACTTTAAAAACCTGTCTAGTGTGTTTTTTTTTATTGACACTTTTTCCCTAGGTGAATGGGTAGGGATACGATGTACCCCATACTCATTCACATAGGGTGGGGGGGCCGGGATCTGGTGGCCCCGTATTAAAGGGGGCTCCCGGATTCCAATAAGCCCCCCACCCGCAGACCCCGACAACCAAAGGCCAGGGTTGTCGGGAAGAGGCCCTTGTCCTCATCAACATGGGGAGAAGGTGCTTTGGGGTGGGGGGCCGCAGGGCGCCTCCCTCCCCCAAAGTACCACCCCATGTTGAGGGCATGCGGCCTGGTACGGTTCGGGGGGCACTCGCTCCTCCCCACTCTTTCCTGACTGGCCAGGCTGCGTGCTCGGATAGGGTTCTAGTATGGATTTTGGGGGGGACCCCACGCCGTTTTTTTCGGCGTAGGGGGTTCCCCTTAAAATCCATTCCAGACCTAAGGGCCTGGTATGCCCCGCACTCGCCGCAATAGGAAAATTTGTTTTTCCTACTGCAGCGAGTACAAGATGCAGTACCCTGCCCTTGATGAACGGGCTTTCCGTCAGGAACTGAGTCCGGCGGAGTTACGATGTAAAGATTTGAAGCAAGTTTCAAATCTAAGTCCGTCGGATTTCCGACCGAAACGGTCCGTCAGGAAGTCCGATGCAGCCCACACACGGTCGGATTGTCCGCCGGATTCGGTCCGTTGGACCAGTGCAGTCGGAAAGTCCGCCCGTGTGTACGCGGCATATCCAATAAAGTTCCAAAAAGGTCAAAATACCTGCTCAGGCAAAAATTCAGTCCTTTCACAAGTAAACTTGTTTCTTCATCTTTTAAAATCCTGTTGGAAATGTTCATGACATTGGAAGTTAATGTTTTGTCTTGCCTCGCAGTGTATAATGAATATTTCTTGGAACTTTTGTGTCTCCTGACTCCTCTCCTTGTTTTTTTATGATCGATTTCTTTTTTGTTGTTTGGCTGGATCCACAAGGGTTTCCAGGACTACGGCCATCCCCCGATCGTGCTGGCCCCATAGACGTTGTGGGTTCAATATACCCCACGCCACTGGTAAATTGTGGGTTTCAGACCTTGAGCAGTCCTAGTGCATATAATAGATTCCAAATACACAAAACCACTCCATTTTATCTTCTTTCTTAATCATAGGTATTTTTGTAGAAAAAGAACCTTAAGATACCCTTGTTTATATTTGTGTAGCGCTACCCACGCAGGAGCCACTTGAATATTGTTGGTTCCTCACTCTGCCTCTTCAACCCCAAGAACAGCCTCACCCCACTAGTACACCTGGCAGCAATGTTAGTGTAATACCACAGTAAATGAACACAGGTTATAGTGAACACAGAAATGATCTTTACTGTGAACTTGCTTATAGTAGAGAAAAAAAGACGAATGCAATAGTATCAAATAATAAGTCAATATATACAGATAAGACAGAGAATAAAAGTTTTTGGAGAAATTCTCAAGGATCAAATCTGACTGCTGTCGGGGGACCTCTTTAAGTGAGTAACCCTGAGAGCAGAGATGAACACACAAGAACAACAAATTATAGTCTAAATTATACTTCAGTGAATTACCTGCCAACTTTACTTATATTGGGCTATATGAGTGGGAGGAGGGCAGATCTCTATGTCAGTACTCTCCCTTCTTCACCCCAGCACCACAGTCCCAACAGGCCTGTTCAAGCACAATACCTCAGTGCACTAAGTTAACCCACCAAATCCTGAACCCGCTCATATAATGACTAGAGTCCTGAGTATAGATGGAGCTCTTAAGACTTTGGATGACTTTAAGGTGGTGCACTTGTTGACTTTCTTTAGTGGAGTGCATCCAAAGGGCTTGGTAAACAGGAGGACTCTAACGGTGTTGGTAATCTTCAGTTATATCAGGCAGGTACTATCACTGCCAGGCAGAGTGCAACAGCATCACAGATTCTCCTAATTAAATGAGGTAGAGTAACAGCAGCAGTTCAGTATTCTTGCTAGCTCACCAAAACCTCTGTCCAGAGGCTCAGGGGAGAAATGTCCTGGGACCGTTCCTCCAGATTGCCCGGGTGGCCACCTCCTCATGGAAACACTGCACGCTGTCAGGGACGCCTGAAGATGCACCCGGGTCTTCTCTTTAGCACTGAATGTCCACAGCCGACCTCTGAGTTATAACAGGAATGATCACCCAGACTCAGGCCTGCAGCACCAGCGTCCACTCTTCCTTACACCTAGGGACACAGGGGAGGGTGCAGAGTGAGCAGTTCTGTGTGTGTGAGATGAGAGGAGGGGGAGAGAAACTCCTCATAGCTGCAGACACACTGAACTTTTCCCTGTCAGCTTGTCAGTGTTAAGGAAAGTCTTTTTTTGCGACAGCACCCGCTACACACTCTCCCCACCAAAGAACCTTTGGTCCTCCAAAGGCAGTAAAGTCCTGAACCTGTTACATGCTTTAGAGTTACAAGCAGAGGGAAAGCAGGTTAATTCACACAAGAAATCAAACAATTAGCATTTGCATTAGAAGAACTCAAACTCAAACAGTTCATGTCATAACATAGACTTGACAGAGGAACCTCCCACCAATTGTCAGTGGAAGGGAGATTGTTCTGCCCTCAAGCCACCGATACTGGGATGAGCCGTATAGATGTACCAGAGGGTGAGTTGGGTTGTCCTTCACCAATTCTGCGGTGGAGGGACCAGAGTCCTTTTTGAAGTGAAAACAACCTCCTCAGAGCTTTCACCCAAAGCATCATAAGTCTGTTTCTAGGGTGGGTGAATAACCCTTTTCTCTATTTGTTCTCTAGGCTCTGGTATTACAGGCTGACTGGTCTCCTCCTCCCTCCTTCCAAGGGAAGTCCTTGGAATCTGCTGTTGACAGAGAAGATTGAGGGTCTTCCAAATCTTCGAAGGGTGGACTCTGAGGCACAAATAATTCAGATGCCTCTGGCCTGAGAAACCCAACATCGGTCACCTTTGGAGGAGAAGGAGGGGGGGTGGCAGGCCCTGGCATTTGAGACAGCCACAGCCAATCCATTCCCATCTCTTTATCCTCCCTGTCCTCATCATCCACATCAAGGGGCACAGGCTGAGACCTAGTCACTGGTCGGGATCTCTGGGAGGCGTGGGACTGTGGTGTGGACTGTGGAACCAGTTGTGGTGGTACACGAACTGCTTCTGACAAGGGCAACAGATGATTGGGATGCCAAGTCTTCAGCAGGCCTGTGCTTCCCTCTGGCCGGATCTGATATACAAGGAGTACTGACAGTTGCTTGCAGATAACATAGGGCTGCGACTTCCAGCGGTCAGCTAACTTGTGTTTTCCGGGGACACTCAGGTTTCTCAGCAGCACACGGTCACCAGGCTGTAGGTCCTGTACTCGTACCCTGAGGTCAAAGTTCCTTTTGTTTCTCTGTCCTCGGGCGTCTGAGGTAGCTTGAGCCTTATCATAGCCGGTCTTCAGACGTATCCGCAGGTGATCCACATGCCCTCTGTGGGAAGTTGCTGAGGTATGATTGAGGGATGTGCTGAAGGCCAAGTCTACTGGCAGCCAAGCCTCCCGTCTGAACATCAGCCAATAGGGAGAGTATCCTGTGGCATCTTTGGAACAAAGTATTAAAAAATACTGGCCCATTTTACAGAAGGATCCTATTTTAAACAAAGTACTACCAAGTAAACCTAGATTTATATATCAAAGGGCACCAGGGCTAAGAACAAGAATAGTAAAAAAACATACCCGTCCCCCCCCCAAGAAAACAGCTACCACTATGTTTAATCTAGGAGGGTTTTATAGGTGTGGTAGATGTGGACCCTGTAGAAGCACACAGAGGGCTCCTAGGAAAAGGACATCTTTCACCTCTCATCAAACTCATGAAGAGTACCCCTTTAAACCATTCATAACATGTGGAACTAGACATGTCACTTATGTCCTGGAATGTACATGTGGCTACCAGTACGTAGGCAGGACCTCCAGGACATTAACTAGAAGAGTTAGTGAACATATAACGAATATCCGTAGTGGATTTCCTAAACATAGTGTGTCCAACCTTTTCGGGATGGTACACAACAAAGATCCAGCTGGTCTATCATTTTATGCCATTGACACCATCAACAGACCCTGGAGGGGTGCCAGTATAATCCAGAAAATATCCCAGAATTAAACAAAATGGATGGGTTAAATGTAGAATTAGAGTTAAATTGCTTCATTACAGATTATTAATTTTAGAGGTCACCTCCATTTATTTTATCAATATTAAATTTTTCTCAGTGTAATTAATATATTTTTTTAATCTATTTTTTAAATCTGTTTTAGTAATTATATACCTCGAATCACCACCATTCGAATGTAAAGTTTTTTTATACATAACTGGTTAGCTATTTTATTTCCATGTCTACTCCTATTAACCTTGTTTTATTATCCAATTTCTAAATATTTTATTATCCAACCTTGTGAGTGTTCATATGGGTCATCTACTCACTCAACTCATCTATTTAACACCATATAATATGTCACATTCTAATATTCAATATTTTATCATTAATTTTCACTTAGCAATTTGTTCCACACCATCTACCTTTATTTTTTCACCTTTATGTCTTATGTAATATTATATCACTCCACTAGATGGCCTCTTTAATGTGGTCGAGCAAGAGCTCATTTACTGCCCATGCAAAGCAGAGGGCCTTGTATTTTTTCAGTATTTTTTCAACATCCCACTCGTCCTATTTTCACTATCACCTTTTTATTTAATTTTATTTTTACTTTTTTATCCATATGGACGTACATATTTATAAAATCTTAATTTGTAGATATCAATGTTAGCCCAGTTCTCTAGACATTGTTTAATAAAGATTGTACACTCCCTGAGTATGCAGCAGGTGTTTACATTGAACCAACCAATCAGATTTGTAGTAAGGGTATAAATGCCCATAACAAACATGGTGGATTTACCACTTCCTGATGATGGCTTTGTGATCGGCCGAAACGTCGAAGGTTACACCGCGTCATTGTGTCTCTTCCGTCCATACGAAGCTACCCGGGAATTGAGCAGAACTGCGGCTTTCTTTATCAGGGCTGATTACCCTTAACAATCACCTACTACACACCCTGGGTGCCAGGACTATAAGGCACTTTTAAATGTGAGTGGGACTATTTTAATTTGTGTATTCAATAAACCTGGTTTTACGGTGTTGCGCAATGAAGGTTTTCCTTTGTCATTTCCATTTAGGTGCACTCTTGCAAGAGACGTCATTTCAACAGGCTCCCTAGGGGAATCCTCACGTGCCTATTAGACCATACTAGTGATAGTTGGTCAACATCCAGGGTAAGTGTACATCAATGTGGGGCACCCAGTCTGAACACCATTGCACAGGAGATGTCAATTTAAGCACAAGCACTTTATTTCATCACCTAATGAGACTTTATTAACCCTTTGTGTGGTTTTTTTTGCGTGTTCTGCATTTTTATTGCATGTTCTGCATGTTTTATATAAATTTGATCAACCCTAAGCGCAGCAAACTGTTTTTACAAGATGGAGTCCCCATTTCCCTTCCTCCAGAGCATGTACGCCTTAGTAGTTCCTACCCGTATACAAAGCTATGAAGCTGTTTTTGATAGAGACTACATTCAGAATCCTTTGCAGCTGCTGCTTGTTAGAGTCCCTCATATTGGCTCCTGTAACTGCTCCTATAATTGGCTCTCCTCCTCCTGCCAATAGGGACACAGGGGAGGTTGTAGAGTGAGCAGTTCTGTGTGGACGAGAAACTCCTCATAGCTGCAGACATTCTGAATTTACCCTGTCAGCTTGTCTGTGTTAATGTAAGACTTTGGCTGCAGCACCCGCTACATCTGTTTATTTGTGCACTCTTTTTTCTGTAATAAATATACAGTTGAGCAAAGAGATTGAAGTGGTCTAATTTCTTTGGAGCCACGGTAAACTTTAGTTTATTGATATATAGTTACATAGTTAGTCAGGTTGAAAAAAAAACATCTATTTCAACCAAAAAAAAAAATTATACAATCCCATATACACAATCCTTCACCCATGGTTGAACAAGAGGAAGGCAAAAAATCCCCAAAGCAAAGCATGTTCCAATTTGCTACAGCAGGGGAAAAAATCCTTCCTGATCCCCCGAGAGTGTCAGGGAAGAAATCAGGTAAGAACTGGCAGATATGCCAACATCCATTATGGCCACGCGAATCTGCGCATGCGCATTAGCAATCGGTACATAACGGCGAACGCACGTTGGCAACGGCTAATGTGCATACGCAAAACGTGCTAATTACCAGTGTTCTGCTGGCCTATATAAGGACTCCAAGTGCTCTTATAAATCGCTCTATTATCGTCAGCTCTGTATCCTGTGTTCCTGTGTTCCTTGCTCCTGTTGGATTACCCTGACCTGCTCTGGCTCCAGATTGACTTCCTGTGTTTGACCCCGGCTTGATCACAACTATACCTCCTGCCTCTGCTTCTGACTGCCTTCTTGTGTTTGACCCCCCGGCCTGGCTTCTGACGACATCTCTGCTTTTCCACCTGTTAAGATCCGCCAGTACCTCCAGAGAATCATTGGCTGTGACCACCCTCTCTGCTCCTGGGTGTCCACTCCTGGAACCATCAGAC
Source organism: Aquarana catesbeiana (assembly GCF_042186555.1). Taxonomy (NCBI): domain Eukaryota; kingdom Metazoa; phylum Chordata; class Amphibia; order Anura; family Ranidae; genus Aquarana; species Aquarana catesbeiana. Next base: position 173,238,838 of record NC_133333.1, read on the forward strand.
AGCTTCACCGGCAGGCAACCCGTGCATCTCTGGGCATAGCACCCTCTGTCTCCAACTCCAGGGGTACTCTGCACTCAGCCGCAAGGGGAGCCCTCCCATCACCTTAGCCTCCAGCTTGGTACGTGACAGAGAGGCAATCGGATTTTCCCTGGCTCAAATTTACCTATAAATGTTAATACCCAGTTATATTATGTACATTTAGGAAAGAATCCAGGCCTTTTTTAAAGCAATCTACTGAGCTTGCCAGAACTACCTCTGGAGGGAGTCTATTCCATATTTCCAGAGCTCTTACCATGAAGAAACCTTTCCGTATTTGGAGATGAAATCTTTTTTCCTCTAGACGTAAAAAGTGCCCCTTTGTCCTCGGTATTGACCTTAAAGTGAATAACTCAACACCAAGTTCACTATATGGACCTCGTATGTATTTGTTAATGTTGATCATATCCCCCCTTAATCACCTCTTCTCAAGAGCGAATAAATTCAGTTCCTCTAATCTGTCCTCATAGCTAAGCTCCTACATGCCTCTTATCAGTTTGGTTGCCCTTCTCTGCACTTTCTCCAGTTCCTCGATATCCTTTTTGAGAACTGGTGCCCAAAACTGAACTGCATATTCCAGATGAGGTCTCACTAATTATTTGTACAGGGGCAAAATGATCTCTCTCTCTCTCTGGAGTTCATACCTCTCTTAATACAAGAAAGAACGTTGCTCGCTTTGGAAACGGCAGCTTGGCATTGCATGCTATTATTGAGCTTATGTTCTACTAAAACCCCTAGATCCTTTTCCACTATGGATTCCCCCAGTTGTACTCCCCCTAGTATTTATGATGCATAAATATTCTTAGCCCCCAAGTGCATAACTTTACATTCATCAACATTAAACCTCATTTGCCACTTAGTTGCCCAATTAGAAAGTGCATTGAGGTCGACTTGTAAATTGGAGACATCCATCCTGTAAGGACGTTAATCCACTGCATAGCTTGGTGTCATCTGCAAAGACAGAAATGGTACTTTTAATCCCAGACCCAATATCATTTACAAAGATGTTAAAAAGTAAGGACCCCAACACTGAACCTTGGGGTACACCACTGATACCCTTAGACCATTCAGAGTAAGAATCATTAACCACTACTCTCTGAATTCGTTTTTTTAGCCAGTTTTCTATCCATTTACAAATTAATCTTTCCAAGCCTGTAGACTTTACCTTACACATTAGTCGTGTGTGGGGAACTGTGTCAAACGCTTTTGCAAAATCCAAGTATACCATGTCCACAGCCACCCCTCTGTTCAAGGTTTTACTTATCTCCTCATAAAAAGAAATCAGGTTTGTTTCACAACTTCTGTCTTTCATGAATCCATGCTGTCTGTTGCTTAAAATATTTTTTTCCAGCAAGAGCTCGTCGATGTGGTCTTTTATTAAACTTATCTTCCCGACTATAGAAGTTAAACTAACAAGTCAATAGTTACTTGGTAAAGACTTTGATCCCTTTTTAAATATGCTCTAAATATACGTAGTTCTGATTGACATATATTGATGTATAGTTTAGTTTTTATTTTAAAAAGGTTCCCTATAGCTTTAATTGACACATGATCGTAGCAATTGGGTAGCAACTTCTCTATTCAGTGTGGAGTTCTAGCCCGCAGAGACACCTTTGAAAATCACTAATCAGCGGCGGTTGGTCCAAAAGGGGAGTAGGTACAGCCTCCCTAATTTCCGTGCGGGGCACTGGACTCATAGGTTTCTATGAGTTTTTTTTTTTTAAGCACATTATTAAAGCCTACGGCTTTAACTGGCTTCAAAAAGGTTGGACTTGGGGCACAGTGCCACCCACGTGGGACATTAGCGAATCAATATTCGCTATTGTCTTCCAGCTTCTCCTCCCCACCTATCAGGGCAGGAGGCAGATCTTGAGACCGGATTCGATGGAATGGAGAAGCCAGGGAAGTCGCGACTGTGGATGTGGTGAGTGCAGACCTGGTGGGGGGTTTGTGTGCCGCCCTCCTAAAAAATTGAGCACCAGTTGCCACTGTCACCAACAGATCTAAGTTGGTCATATTTTCTTTGCCCGGGAGATTGTTCTTTTCTTGGTGAGCTGGTCAGCAACTTGATCTGTACTTTTTTGTGCAGAGTGGGTGACCCATCAATAAACCAAGATCGTCTCTCCTCATTTTAACTGAGCAGATCACAGACAAACATTTCTTTAACTTCAGGAATGGCAGAGACAGAGCACATCTTACTACAAGACACAATATAGCATACAAGTATGGCCGCACACTGTATTCAACTCTGGTATGAAATAAATTAAAGACAGGCTTCAGCTCAAATCACCACCCACCGGTCACACTGAGGTATGTCAATGAGGCGCTCTTGTGCACGTCTTTGGATTGAGATCAGGCTCAGGTATGTATTCAGGGGTGGCTGCAGAGAAAACTGCATGCAGAAGGTTTTTTTACTGCATAGGATGTAGTAAGGTAAAAAACCATCTGCCTTTACAACTACTTTACATTTCTGTGTTGTACTCAGATGTCTGATCATGCTATTTCTAAAACCCCTAAATATGGCCAGGTTCTCATTCTCCTTGTAACATTTCAAAAAATAAATAAAATAAACTCAGGAAAGAAAAAAAGGGATTGCATCGTCCACAGCTGCATCTGCCACCAACATTACTGCCCTCACAAGCTGAGACCATAGCTGTCCAAATATGGGCAGTGATATCATGAAGAACTACTTCCCTAGATTTCTTAGAACCATGCTAGTGGCAGGAACTTCTTCATTGCTGGAACACAATTTGAGCATTAAGGAAAGCGCTACCTTACATCTGACATGCTGATGCTGGATCAGATGCTGAAACTTTGAAGGCAAAAATTATTTAAAAATACATTTATAAAAGATTTTTAATTTGCTGTGAGTGCTTTTATTTACATCCTATGCTTACCCACAGGCACTGTGAATAGGTTAAGTGTCCTAGGGTGCCCTGAAACCAGTTTACTAGGGAGGGGGTGACCCTATGGAGGGTAAGTAACTGTCACATAAACCTCCCCCCTTTTTCAACACCTGTTTCCGAGCACCAATGTCTAAAGAGCCCAGCGTCCTTCAGCATCAGGCATCAGTGCTTTGGAAGGGATTCATTCGTTTTGCTGTATCAACAAGGCAGGGGGTTGTACTCGCACTGTTTTCTTTGCTATGGGGATACTAGCCTTGCACGCCAGTTAACTCTCCTGATAGAGAGCTATTACCAGCAGAGCTTATACCAGAGCTAATGGTTAGCTAATTCTAGCAGATTTGCCTGCAGTGTACATGTTACTCTTCACAAGTATTGCACAAGTGAGATTTAATGGCTGTTCAACTACTGCTGCACTTGTCTGGTGCACATTCATCCTATTGTAAACAGGGTTGACTGTGGAAAGCAGTGCAAATGTCATTGAATTTCACTGGACATGTGTCAGCAAAGCGCTGCACAAACTGTTGGCGCTATATTAATCCTGTTTAATATTAATAATTTCCCAGTGAATCCTTCATGAATAGACCGCTCTGTGTGCCCAAGTATAAAAAAAAAATGTTTTTACCACCAAAAACCCAGTTAAAGCTCAAGCTTTCTGTGTACAGTCGATGAAATCTGTGAACTGGCCAACAACACAATAAAATAAACAAATACATAAATAAGTAAATGAGCTGTAGTGTAAGAATTTAACCTTTAATAACCAGCTTTGTGACATCTGAAAAAATAGAGCTGTGATGAATCATTATAGACCTAGAGGAGCTTTCTCTTTTTTTATAACAGGCCATTATCTCAAAGTTCTGCTTATGGCACACATTATTTTCTCATCAATTAAATACTACCAGGTCCTCCAGATGCTAAGTGAAGCATTTTAAGCAATCAAATAACATTACATTATTCCCACTGTGAAGGATTCTTTTATGACTAAAAAAACATGTCCCATTGTTCCATTAATTCTGTGGGCTGGTACATAATACCAATCTAACTACTCAAAGAGATGTTCAGACCCCGAAAGCAGACTCTTGAAAACTGATCTCCTTACTGATAACATAGAACGACAAAGGTTTAATAAGGTGGAAGGTAAGTTATCATATATTAACTCAATCTAGTAGAACTTTATATTTGCATTTCTGTATACAGTATATGTTGCATGAACAGATCTACAGATGCTGTATCAAGTTAGCTAAACTTGTGTAGTATATATTTAAGCTTTCCTAATAAATATGTGCAAATAGTGTTCGAGATGTGCATAGGGCAGTTAGCCATAGCAATTAATCAGTTTTCCCCAGTTTAAAGCAAAAGAAAAACAACATTTTTATGAATGATTCTTGTGGTTTACTGCTCTTTGCATGTTTGTTATTGGCATTATTAAAAGTCTTTGTGCTTTCTTAAAGAACAGTGAGGGGACTTTTGATGATGTGAACCTTCGGACCTTGGATGTTTAGCAACAAAATCCCCAGGTTTAGGAGGCTGGCAATGTATTATGCTTGGGAAAAAATTGTGCTTAGCTCAAACCACTCCTGAGCTGCCTTAATGCATATCTAACCACCCCCCACTCAAAAATGTAATATATTGCAATTTACTAGATCTTAGATGTGGTTGCTGCATTATTTTAAATTTGTATTTATTAATATTACAGGTACTTATATAGTGCTGTCAATTTACTCAGTACTTCACATATATATTATACATTCACATCAGTCCCTGTCCTCAAGGAGCTTACAGTCTAAACTCACACTCATACATACTAGGGCAAATTTAGACAGGATCCAATTAACCTACCAGCATGTCTTTTCACTGTGGGAGAAAAACGTAGTACCAGAGGAAACCCACACAGGCACAGGGAGAACATTCAAACTCTAGGCAACTCTAGTGCTCCTAGGCAAAAGTGCTAATCACTTAGGCTAAGAACATTTTCAGCAGCAAGTACAGGATATACCAATTTCTTTTTCCAAAATGCAGTGTGCTTGTCACCTGAGTGAGTTGAAAAGACAGCAAAAGCATTGTTTCTTTTTCTTTCGTAAAACTTCTAATCTCATCAACAACCATGTATGGAAGATGAACAAAGGTAGACATGTTTGAGGTCTAGCCCAGGTGACCAATCATGGCTCCCTGCATAGATACAGTGAATAAGACCCCATACACACTATTAGATTTTTTTCTTCAGATTTACCAAAACCATGTAGTGCAAGGGCCTGCCTGATTGCATACAAATTGAAACTCTTAAGTTTTGACCTCATATTATATGGTTTTGGTAAATCTGAAGACAAAAATCTGCAGAAAATCTAATAGTGTGTATGGATCCTAAGTGTAGTCACAAATGAACATGAAATGTGTTATTCACATGATTACCAGGTGAAAATAATTGGAAGAAGCCTAAAGGCCTGTACACAAGATACGAAAATCGGGTGGAAAAATGTGTACGACGAGCTGTCTGCCAATTTTCGGATCATTAGTACGGTGCTTTCGACAGCCGATTTCGCTTTTTTGTCAGACAAAAGCTGGATGTGCAAACTATAAAATTTTTGTCGGATGTGAACTCAACGTCTGATCTTAATTTCATTAGTACAGTTTTTGTACGAAGAAAATCATAAAAGCAAGACTACGCATGCTCAGAAACGAAAGAATACATACGAAACTATTCAACACATTCCGTCAACACATTACGCTGTATTCTGTCGTACGAAATTTTTCGTATTGTGAGTAACCTCTTCACTTTCGATATGAGACTAGCATGCCACAAAAAAACGGATGTTCGGTCGTCTGAAAATCTAAGCGTGTGTACGAGGCTTAAAAAAAATGAATGTAGCCACCACATTAAAGGATTGGTAAGCTGTGATAGATTAAATTTTTGATTTTGGTTTAAGATACTCTTGGGAAAACAGCTCCCACCATTTAGTGTAAATTATTAAATGAGAGGTACTGTATCTTCTCACAGGCTCCAACAATTGGCTTTCTGTTTTTAAGTTCCCAAGTCTGCACACCTGCTGCAGTCATTATGATGGTGTTCATCTCTATCTTTTTTTTTCTTTATTTGAGTATATTTATCCACCAGAGTTCTGGAAGATTTTAACCCCCTTCATGACCAGGCTATTTTTTGCTATTCAGCACTGTTCTGCTTTAACTGGCATTTTTGTTGTCATGCAACACTCTGCCCAAATTAAATTTATATAATTTTTCTCACACTTTCTTTTGTTGATATTTGATCACCACTGTTTTTTATTATTTCTTTTGCAATATAAATAAAAAAAGACTTAACATTTTGAAAAAAAAGAATATTTTCTACTTTCTGTTATAAAACATATTCAATCAAATCAAATTTCTTCCAAAATTTAGGCCAAAATGTATTCTGCTACATGTCTATGGTAAGAAATCCCAATTTGTTTATAATATTTGGTTTGCGGTAAAGTTATAGCGTCTGCAAACTATGGTTTATATATTTAAAAATTGATCAATTCTGATGTACTGACGGCCAATCTCATTTCTTGAGGCTCTTAAAATGCCAGGACAGTACAAATTCCTCCCAATTGACCCAATTTTGGAAAGTAGACAGTCTGAGGCATTTAGTAAGAGGCATGGCAAGTTTTTTGAAGTTGCAATTTTTTGTCACAATTTTTATGAAAATGAAGAAATTATATATTTTTTACATACTGTCACCAGTGCAGTACAGTATCATCATATGACTGGTGTGGCGGTGATTAGGGATACTGACTGGTAACAGTGTGTTAAAAAAAATTTATAATTCTAACATTTAAGTTTTAACATTTTTTAGCATCTTCTCTCTTTTATTTTTGTAATTTTTTTAAATATTTTTTTTCTACATACTTATCAGAGTAGTTCAAGGTCACCATAGTGACACTGTACTCTGGGGGGTGATTAGGGATTTTTGTTTTGTTACTGTGACGGGAGTCACTTTGGGCAGGGGGCTCGTGGAACCCAGAATCCCTTGGAGAGGTTGGAAAACCCTTGTTTTAGCTCCCCATGCACCTCATGCACCTCCTATGTCTAAGTAACGCTTGTCTATTAGGGACACAAGGTATATATATATACATACATACACACAGTATCTCACAAAAGTGAGTACACCCGTCACATTTTTCTGAATATTTTATTATATTTTTTCATGTGAAAACACTGAAGAAATGACACTTTGCTATAATGTAAAGTAGTGAGTGTACAGCTTGTATAACATATGTAAATTTGCTGTCCCCTCAAAATAACTAAACACACAGCCATTAATATCTAAACCGCTTGCAACAAAAGTGAGTACAAAACCAAGTGAAAATGTCCAAATTGGGCACAAAGTGTCAATATTTTGTGTGGCCACCATTATTTTCCAGCACTGCCTTAACCCTCATGTACGAGACCTTGCGCTCCCCCACCTCCTGTTTGAGGATGCCCCACAGATGCTCAATAGGGTTTAGGTCTGGAGACATGCTTGGCCAGTCCATCATCTTTACCATCAGCTTCTTTAGCAAGGCAGTGGTCATCTTGGAGGTGTGTTTTGGGTCGTTATCATGTTGGAATACTGCCCTGCGGCCCAGTCTTCAAAAGGAGGGGATCATGCTCTGCTTCAGTATGTCACAGTACATGTTGGCATTCATGGTTCCCTCCCAGTGCCGCCAGCACTCATGCATCCCCAGACCATGACACTTCCACCACCATGCTTGACTGTAGGCAAGACACACTTGTCTTTGTACTCCTCACCTGGTTGCTGCCACACACGCTTGACACCATCTGAACCAAATAAGTTTATCTTGGTCTCATCAGACCACAGGACATGGTTCCATAATCCATGTCCTTAGTGTGCTTGTCTTCAGCAAACTGTTTGCAGGCTTTCTTGTGCATCATCTTTAAAAAAGGTTTCCTTCTGGGATGACAGCCATGCAGACCAATTTGATGCAGTGTACGGCATATGGTCTGAGCACTGGCAGGCTGACCCTCCCACCCCTTCAACTTCTGCAGCAATGCTGGCAGCACTCATACGTTTATTTCCCAAAGACAACCTCTGGATATGACGCTGAGCACGTGTACTCAACTTCTTTGGTTGACCATGGAGAGACCTGTTCTGATTGGAACCTGTCCTGTTAAACTGCTGTATGGTCTTGGCCACCATGCTGCAGCTCAGTTTCAGGGTCTTGGCAATTTTCTTATAGCCTAAGCCATCTTTATATAAAGCAACAATTCTTTTTTTCAGATCCTCAGAATTTTTCTGCACCATGAGGTGCCATGTTGAACTTCCAGTGACCAGTATGAGAGAATGAGAGCAATAACACCAAATGTAACACACCTGCTCCCCATTAACACCTGGGACTTTGTAACAGTAACGAGTCACATGACACTGGGGAGGGAAAATGGCTAATTGGGCCAAATTTGGACATTTTCACTTAGGGATATTAATGGCTGTGTGTTGATTTGTTTTGAGGGTACAGCAAATTTACACTGTTATACAAGCTGTACACTCACTACTTATATTGTAGCAAAGTGTAATTTCTTCAGTGTCGTCACATGAAAAGATATAATAAAATATTTATAAAAATGTGAGGGGTGTACTCACTTTTGTGACATACTTTATATATATATATATATATATATATATATATACATATATATTGTATATTGTCTCATTCTGTTGTGGACTCTTTGCTGGGTCGTTTGCGGTGTGGCTGAATTCCATTGTTCTAGTGTGTCTGTCTGCCTTGGGAGAAAAGTATTATGGGATGTGTATGTGTGTTTGCTGTGAGGAAGGAAGGGGGGAATTCCTCCAACAGCTCCTCCTTCTGATTGGACAGTTGTGACAGACCTAGCCAGGACAAAGGCTGTTGGAGAGGACCGAATGCAAGCCTGTTGCCTTTTGATTATGGGCCCTAGCATTTGGGGGAATGGTGCTCTCTGTGAGCTGTATGCCTGGGGACCCTGGGGTTGGTGTTACTTTGGATTCAGCTCCATGTCCCCCCAAAACACACAGACTCTGGGAACCCTTTATATGCCATATTAGAATGATAAGACTGAATTATACTGTTGGGACACATCCTGTGAGGAGATGCTGGTGTCATCAACTCCAACTACCTGTGTTTATGTTAATTGAATGAGCTGATCACATTGTCCTCTATACAATGTAGGAGACGGGACGACTCCTATTGGAGCTGCTGCTATTGTGAGAAGGTGTCCTGTGATAATTAACTCAGTCTGGGCAAAAGGTCATGTCTCAATCACCTAGGATTAGTTAATTAGCTCATGTTAATTAGGTTAATTAGGTTACGTTTGTATTGTTAGAGTAATATTTTCTCTTGTATATAAGACTGTATTCTGGTTCTGAATAAAGTGAGTTCATGTTAGCAACAAGCAAGTGTCGCCTTGTTTTGTGCTCAGAGAGGTTGGAATATCTGATATCTGTATACAGACTGGGAGGAAGTGGTATATGACGGAAGCACACAAGCGGAGTGTGGGACGTTCCGTGACAACAGTCTACCCCGCCCTGAATGCAAAGGGAGGGGGAATTGTCCCGAGTGTTACCTGTGTACCTGTGCTTCAATAAACAGTCCATGTTCAGCAGCCAAAACGAGTACTGTCTAGTTCTTGGTTGTCAGCGGTTGAAATATCTGATATCTATATTCAGACTGGAGGAAGTGGTATATGACAAAAGCACAGTGTGGGACGTTTCATTACAGTTACAATTTAATTGCTGTCACAATGATGATCATTGTAACAGCAATGTTTTCAACTGTCATGAATGGGTTACATTCATGAGAGCTGTGATTACTAGCGATCTGTGATTGGCTACAGCTAATAACATGGTACAGGGTGCTGTGATTGGCCCAGGTACCACGTGATAGCTTTGGGCCAATCACATCATCACTCAGGAAATAACTGCTTTATTGACATTGTGATCATATGATAGCATGATAGATGATGTGATAGCCTTTCGGCAGCCGAGTACCAGGATCTGCAATCTGCTGTGGACACAGCGATCATGGGCAGGGCTGCTGATAAGGCAGTACAGCCAGCCCTCCTTTACTAGGCCAGGGCCCCATCAGTTCAAAAGTAGGGCCCGGGCACGTGTTGAGCAGGAGGTCTGGCTGTACTGTCTTATTGCAAACACAGATGTCCTTCTGCCTCCCCATGCAGCGCTGCCAACTTCTCCTCTTCTTCCCCCTCCGGCTGTACTGTAGGGATTGGTTCTAGCACATGCGTTCCTTCCATCTGCTGTCCAGGCCCCCCATGTGTGCCTCTTTCCCCTGCAGTGCTACCAGCTTTCCTCCTCTCCTCCCTCACTAGCAGCTGCTGCGAGAACACAGAGGGATGTTTTAAGATGTAGCACGAGGGAAGAGGCAAGTAAATATGTCATTTATTTAAAAAAAAAAAAGTATGTAAAAAAAAAAAAAAAAACTGTGCAATAAAACATTTTTTTTAATTTAATTTCTTCTTTAACAAAATATTGTAACACAAAATGACAACTTATTACAAAAATTACAACTTCAGAAAACGTGTTATGCCTCTTACTAAATATCTTCGACTGTCTAATTACCAAAAAGGGGTCATTTTGGGGGGTTGTACTGTCCTAGCATTTTAAGGCCTCGAGAAAAGAGGCTATCAGTACATCAGGATTGATCCATTTTCAACCTTACCATAGTTTGTAGACTCTATAGCTTTCACGCGGACTCAATAATCTACACAGATTTGGTTTATTTTTACCAAACAAATGTTGCAGACTACATTTTGAACTAAATATATGAAGAAAGATTATTTGTTTGCCAAATTGTATAACAGAAAATAAGAATACCTTTTTCTGTATTTTTTCATTTTCAGCGATGGCTGCATGGCATTTCCCAAGATGGGTTACCTGATAGTGACAACAGTAAATCATGCCTGTGTAATGTTTAACTGTCTCTGGTCTAGCCATAGTACATAAACAGCTGGACGGTGGCTCCCTGAGGGCGGTAGGGCATATATATATATATATATATATATATATATATATATATATATATAGGACTTAGGGTGGTGGGGGCCCCTGGGCTTGAGTCACTTTCGGGCCCTACCTTCTATACATTACTTTAAACCTTTAGTTTTCTTTTAAGCGCGCCACTCTGATACATCTCTGTCTAATGCAGACAGGTTTTCTCAACAGCAGTAGACGAGGCACTACTTAACTGCCAATAACCAATCAGCAAACCTCAAGATAAGAGTTTAAGGAATTTTAAGGAAAAAACTGTTTAAGGGAAAAAAATTTCATATAAATGCTTATCAATGCAGCCTTGTACAGCATCCATCTGCATGCTTGTCCAGTGTCATTTACAGCCTTATCAGTGTCATTTGCAGCCTTGCCCAGTGACATTGCAGCCTTGTCAGTGTCATTTGCAGCCCTGCAGCCTTATCAGTGTCATTTGCAGCCTTGCAGCCTTGTCAGTGTCATTTGCAGCCTTGCAGCCTTGTCAGTGTCATTTGCAGCCTTGTCAGTGTCATTTGCAGCCTTGCAGCCTTGTCAGTGTCATTTGCAGCCTTGCAGCCTTGTCAGTGTCATTTGCAGCCTTGCAGCCTTGTCAGTGTCATTTGTAGCCTTGCAGCCTTGTCAGTGTCATTTGCAGCCTTGCAGCCTCCATCTGCAGCCTTGTCCATATCATTTGCAGCCTTGCCCAGGCTGCATTTAAACTGCAGTGACTGCAGTGACTTGTCAGTGTCACTGCAGTTTAAATATGGCGCAGCCGAGATACACAATGCCGGTCCTGTGTATCTCGGCTCTTGTCTGCTTTTCTCGTCTCCTCTCCCAGTCCCGCCCAGTCCCGCCCTATGATGGACATAACACAGGTCAAATAGCGGGACTGGGCGTGACTGTGAGCGGAGCCAAGCGCCGCCGATATACATACATAGCCGAGTGTACTCGGCTAGCTCCGCTCACAGTCAGGCCCAGTCCCTGTGTTATGTCCATCATAGGGTGGGACTAGGCATGACTGTGAGCGGAACTAGCCAAGTATAGCCGAGTACACTCGGCTGGGGCCCACGGGGCCCTCTATTGGGCGGGGGCCCATGGACTTGAGCCCAGTCAAGCCCAATGGTAAGTCCGGCCCTGTATATATATATATATATACGTAATACCCACAGCAGTACGTGCTATGATGGCTGTGTCCTTTTGGTAACTGTCCCGCTGATAACTCGGAAACAACCACTTATGGCCCTGACAGAGATCCAGAAGCTGGCATCTAACAGTAAACCGAAAAAAGGTAAGAGAATTCAATCTTGATGTGTTGCACAAGGAGGACAAAAAGAGGAAATGTGGTCAGGACCAGCCTCAAAATTAATGGCGGTGGGTAACTAGGGGGTAGGAGCGAGGGCAGAGTCTACCTAAACATATGCGGCACAGCTACACTGTTTGCTGGATAGCATGAGCATTTCACAGACTTTATAATTAACAAACAGTAATTTAGCTTATGTAATAACTAATATACACATACATATAGACAGTTTATATAAAATTATTTTATATTTTTACAGATAACTGGACAATGCTAAAATGAAGTCAAATAGCTGGAAGTCAAAATCCTGGAAGTTTCTGTCAGCCTTTCTCAGTCGCTTTTTTTTTTGTGTACATGGGATCTTTATGATATGTTGTACTGTGGAGGAGACAGAGAATGATGATTACATGTATTTGCTCTGTATTATTGTCCTCTTGTTCATTGAGATGGTCATCACACTGGCATTAACAGAGAAAGGAGAATGGAAATGGTAATACCATATGTAAAAGCATATATAATTATAATGCAAAAAAAGACAGCTTAGTTGTCATAAATTAAACAAATATGCATGAATGACTATGCCTCATTAAAAAAAATGCAATAATATGCAATAATATTTGATAATATGTGAAACATTGGTAAAGTGTGCTAATTCAAGAAGCTATACAGCAAAAGTAGACAAATATGCAGGAATACCTACCCCTAATTTAAAAAAAAAAAAAACCACAAAACAAAAATTGCAGTAATATGTTAATATGTGATAATAAGGTCTCTGTGTGGGGAAGCCCAACCAATATTTTTAAATCAGCATTTTTGAATCAGTGGAGATATATAAAGTTGTCTCAGTTCATTCGGAGCCTCCCGCAACCTATTTGCTCTATGAATGAAGCGATTATGCAAAATAAAGACCTGCAGCATAGTATTTCTCAATTTTATAAAGCTTTTGTGATCTTGCAAAATCTGGGTTATATAGGGTATATAACCTACCTATATGTCCGCCACTTCATGCAGTATGGAGGAGGTAGATTTTAAACTCCTTACCAAATGGCACCCTACATCAGTATAATTATATGCTATGTAGAAGTCAAATCCATTGTGTTGGAGAGAATGTGGGAGTCGAGCAACACATGGGCATATATGGTGGTCCTGCCCTATGATTCGTTCGTTATGGGAGGAAGTGGTGAAAGCAATTTCTTTGATACAAGGGGAAGTAATCAGACCTGAACCATTGGCATTTTTATTTCATTGTACAAAGGAATCAATAGGTCAATATAGGGTGTGCATAACCCCAAATCTTTAATTCCATTTTACTGGAGAAAGCGATCTATACCTACTATTTCCAAATGGTTACGAAAGGTCTTTGTTTAATGGAAGAATTAACATGTAGGAATAAGGGGCTGATCAGAAAACATTTTAAGACATGGGCAAAATGGTATGAATCTAAAACTACTTTACTGTACTATGAAATAATTGCAGACTCCTAAGTAAAGCATGACAGAACGAGATACATTAAATAACCTTTAGTTTTTTGGGTTTTTTGTCGCAGGGCAACCTATAGTTGGTGAAATTGACTTCTTGTATGCCCGTATAGGCCAGTATTTATATGTTTTCCTCCAACTTTTGACCTCAAATGGTAAGGAATTTGTGAAGGATAGTAATGATATCATATCAATGTTACAGGAACAGGTCATAAGTGAATCCACGCTATTGGTGACAATCGACGTGGAGTCATTGTATACAAATATTAACCAGGATGATGCCCTTAATGCAGCCAAGTGGGCCTTGCATGGACTTACATATCTTAAACAGACACAAATTGATTTAATATTAGATGGACTCCATATGACGATGTCAAACAATTATTTTGGCCACCAAGGTGAATTTTTTAACCAAATAAGAGGTGTGGCTATGGAAGCTAGCTGCCCCCAGTATAGCCAATATTTTTCTTAATAAATGAGAGGAGGAGGAAGTTTAAAGGTATTGCTTGATTTGAGATGTTATCGTTTGTGCATCATCGACAATATCCTGCTTGTATAGGAGGGGTCAGAGGAGAGGCTGATTTCCTTCATAAATGAACTAAATAGGATAGGAGTAAGTATAATATCAAACTTACTGCCAATTGGAGTGATAAAGTGATACTATTTTTGGATTAAGAGATTTCTAAGGTTAAACAGAGCCTGGTGACCCATACTCAATTCATGGAGGTGGATAGAAATGGGTATAGTTGCCAGAAATGTCCTGGATCCACCAAAAAGAACTAAAACTTTTCTAGATAGAGTAGGATTTTTTAGATGTGGGAGGTGCATTTCATGTAAAACTAGTAATGATAAAGGAAGAAAGGTGGAGCAGTTTTACTCCACAATGGGGAAAGAATAAAACATTGATAAATGTATCACCTGTGGCACTAGGTATGTCACTTATCTCCTCACTTGTCCATGTGGTTTGAACTATTTGGGGAGAACTACTAGACCACTGTTCAAGGGCATTAATGAACATGTAAATTACGTCAGAAAGGGAGTGAAACATCATAGTGTATCAAATCATTTTAGATTGATGCACAACAGAGATCCTTTGAGTATGAGCTTTGTGGGTATTGACAGGCAGGGGCGTCACTAGGGGGGGCCAGAGGGGGCCATGGCTCCAACATTATACTGTGCCCCCTATTTGCCCCCCCATCTTAAAAAAACTGACACTGGGAATGCAGGGGACAGGTATGGACTGAGCCGCTGTGTTGCTGGCTCTGGCTCCGCCTCCACCTCCTGAGTCTACTCCCGGCCACTGGTTGCTATAACCGCCTCGCGTCTAGCAACCAGTGATGTCAGAGCCAGCATTGATGTCTTTCTCTCCCCTCCTTCCTCTCTTGCGCTGAATGATACACAGATGATCTGCTCCTTCTCCCCCTCCCCTCTCCTGTGTGTGTACCGCAGGAAGTGTGAGCTCCTTAGCTTCACACTTGACATCCATGGAGCACACACAGGAGAGGGGAGGGGGAAAAGGAGCAGATTGTCTGTGTATCATTCAGTGCAAGAGAGGAATGAGGGGAGAGAGAGACATCAATGACGGCTCTCGGGCTCTTAGCTGTTCCATGCAGGGACAAACCCTCCCCCCCCCCCCCCCCCAGCATCAGTCAATTTCACAGCAGCCAGGCTAGTTAGCCTATCAGCTGCAGGAGCCAAACTGCAGACGCTGGATACCGGCTGAAAATACATTTGTCCCCGATCTGCCTGCATTGTAAAGAAGGTCGGTTCTTGAGAGGACCCATATGATGTCGGGAGGGAGGAAGGGAGGAAGGCACTTATCGTGAGCTTCAGCTACCTATTGGCTGGGAAGGCAGCAGGGGCGGTGCTTCTGCCTCCTTAGCCAATGGGTACACACAGTGCATTGTCCTTCCCTGCATATTCATCCCACGGGCTTCCAGAAGCTGCAGAAGTTCCTGCAATGATCGAGGTGAGAGAGGAGAAAAGTTACTTTTACTTTCTCCTGATACATCGGCATCTTTCACCCCCAGCTTTACTTTCCTTCTCTCTGTGTATTACATGGCTCCACATTCTCCTGATAAGACTATGCAGTGATCAGACACTCACACACAATCCTCATCCCCCTCCCCTTTCCAGTTCACTAGCTGCTGTTACTTTCTGCTCTCCACTCCCATAAATCTGCACTAAACACATCCTGCAGCCTCCAGTCTCAGATTTGGGCATTCCAAACTAGGAGTACACACACTGACTGTGTGCATGGCACCCTTTCATTCCCAGCTTACTTCCAACTGTTATGCAGCCTCATACATTCTTTACAGTCCTTAAATATATTTTTTTCTTTCAGCCAGCAGGCTAGTATAGTACTAGAGTGAGACTCAGACTGCAGATGTTGCTACAATATACTGCTGTTACTACTTTTGACAAGAGTAGTAAAAGTATACAGTGCAAACACTGTCTGCAGCCATGAAAGATACAGCCACAGCACCTGTGATCATCATTATCATGCTGATGATCACACTGTACAGCCTATATACAGTACAGTCACATGAAGTACAGTGTAATCATCAGCATGATAATGATGATCATAGGTGCTGTGGCTGTATCTTTCATGGGTGCAGACAGTGTTTGCACTGTATACTTTTACTTCTGGCTTTTTTTCAGCTGAAATGTGGCACTCCTAAAATCTGGACTCTGTAAGTAGCACACCCTGTACTCTGCACGTAGCACACCCTGTACTCTGCACGTAGCACACTCCGGACCCTGTACTCTGCATGTAGCACACCATGGACCCTGTACTCTGCACATAGCACACCATGGACCCTGTACTCTGCACGTAGAACACCATGGACCCTGTACTCTGCACGTAGCACACCATGGACCCTGTACTCTGCACGTAGCACACCCTGAATTCTGTACTCTGCACGTAGCACACCCTGAACTCAGTACTCTGCACATAGCACACCCTGAATTCTGTATTCTGCACGTAGTACACCCTGAACTCAGTACGCTGCATGTAGCGCACCCTGAGCCCAGTACTCTGCACGTAGCACACCCTGGGTATGGGTATAGAATTGCGTTTTATAGTTGGCCCCCCTACTTTTGTCCCTGTCCCCCCATTTGCCCACCCTAAATATGAAAGCTGGAGACGCCACTGTTGACAGGGTCTTCAAACACTGGTAGGGTAGTGACCTCCGAAAACAAATATCCCAGAATGAGGCCAAGTGGATATTTGAACTTAGATCATTACAGCCTTTTGGCTTTAATGTTGACATAGATCTGAACTGCTTTATTACCAATTTTTGAGATTTTCTCCTATTTTTACGTACCCTTTTTAATAACATTTAATAACTTTTTTTGATCTCTTGAACAAACTGCTGAGTTTGACTGTCTGTAGGTGTGTAATGCCGACGTTGAGGGTCCCCCCGAATATGTAGGTGTTTCTTGGGGGATCTTCTTGGCCCTTGATCCTGACCTTCCTAGACTTTTTAGTTAATAATTGTATTTTATTTTTATTTTAATTATATATTTTCTTGCAGATATGTGATTTTATTGTAGGGATACATATATTTTTAGGTTTGCAAGGGTACTGCTTCCATAATTAGGGAGTATTCATCTTTGTTCCCAGAGGCTCATCTCTGGGATGGTTAATTATACCATTAGTGGCCCTTATATTGTCTATTTATAGGGAGTACACATGGTCGGACTTTGTTCGGACATTCCGACAACAAAATCCTAGGATTTTTTCAGACGGATGTTGGCTCAAACTTGTTTTGCCTACACACGGTCGCACAAAGTTGTCGGAATTTCCGATCGACAACCACGAGGTCACGTACACCACGTACGACGAGACTAGAAAAGGCCGGTTCAGAACCAAGCGTGGCACCCTTTGGGCTCCTTTTGCTAATCCCGTGTTAGTAAAAGTTTGGTGAGAGACGATTCGCGCTTTTTCAGACTCGTGGCTTTCAGATCGTTTTCTGCCGTTCAGTTTGTGCTTGTGGGTTTGTATCTGCTCTTCAGTGCGTGCAAGCAAGTTCCGTGTGACTTTAGGTAGTCATTGTATTCTTGTTCGTTCGTTACTGGTTTTCAGGTCGCTCTTCACAGGCCTTGCTGTTCTTCAGTGCGTTCTGTTACTTCGTTCTGAGCAGCCGACCGTTTTCTAGCCATGTTTCGTATGCGTACTCCTCGTAGAGTTCGTGCTGTGCGGGGGCTTGGTGTTGGGGTCCTGACCTTGACACAAGTCCAGTCCATGAACAGGGTGGGGAGGAGTTCATGGACCAAGAATTGGTTGCTTCAGCGTGACCAGTTCTCTCATATGCCTTTGCTCCGTAAGATCCGTGAGAATAATCCTGATGATTTCAGTAACTTTCTCAGGATGACGGACCCCGTGTTTCACCGTCTGTTGGCTTCGCTGACCCCCTATATCAGCAGGCAGGATACCTGCATGAGGCAAGCCATCACTGCGGAGCAGAGGTTGGTCGCTACCTTGCGGTATTTGGCCACAGGGAGAAGCCTGCAGGACCTCAAGTTCTCGACAGGCATCTCCCCCCAGGCTCTGGGGATCATTATCCCAGAGACCTGTTCTGCCATCATCCAGGTCCTGCAGAAGGAGTATATGAAGGTAAGATTTTTATCCTTTTATATCCCATTTTATTGTATTGAATGTTTGATAATATATTGTATTTCTTTCCTCATTCCCTAATTACCATGATTGTAATATGCTGTGAATGTCCCCTTTGTCCTCATGCATGCTGGATTTTTATGTAATTATTATTTTATGTCCTTCATACATATTTGCCCTTCAATAACCTCTCCAGCATGGTGTCTCCTGCCCTATATTCACCTCATGTAGTCACTTAACAATGTATTTTATCAGCTCTATAGTAGTGCTTTACCCCAAACACCCCCTAAAATGTTTGGAAATGTTATTTTTGATTTAAATTCAGGCAGAGTGCCAGAGGCTTTTTTTGTGGTGTCCCCAAATTTTTTGTAACCCTCCCTCCCCCAACTGCTAAGTCAGCTGATCCCAATTCTCTATCTATCCTCAATCATCTATCTGCTGACTTTGCCAAACCCATACACACTATACCCACCTCTTTACTGGTGAGATTTATGGATGAATTCCCCAAAGCATGTAGTGCAAGGGCCTGCCTGTATACTTTCCAATGGTACTGTTTAAAGTTCTTGTATCCTATTATTATCTTGATAGGTAATAGCAGAATGTTCAAATGTGCTCAAATGTGTACAGTGTGTATTTATATCTTTGTATTATGACACTTCTTACCTGTCCAGTGGTCTGCCAATAGTGTAACTAAGGAGGGTCTGTTCCAAGTAATACCCATTATTTAGGCATTCATCTCTCAATGAAGTGAAGAGGGTTACCTGTCCAAGAGTTCCCCCCCCCCTATAATGTTAGAAATGGCCCATGAGGGGGGGAGGGGGAATATGATAGGTGTACCTTATACTTTGTTGCCCCATAATGTTTGTGTCTAATCTGCTTGCCATGTTTCTGTGAAAAAATAGTAATGTTTATTGTTGTTTCCTCAACAGTTTCCTTCCACGCCACAGGAATGGCAGACTGTGGCCTCCCACTTTGCCCAGCGGTGGGACTTCCCTAACTGCGGAGGGGCAATTGATGGGAAACACGTCCACATCGTCCCACCACCCAACTCGGGGTCGTACTATTATAATTACAAGGGGTTTAATAGTATAGTGATGTTGGCGGTGGTGTCGGCTAATTACGAGTTCTTGTATGTGGACGTGGGGAAAAATGGCCGGATGTCCGATGGTGGAGTGATCGCCCAGACGGAGTTCTACAGGCGTCTCCAGAATGGCAGCTTGGACTTGCCACCTCCAGAGGACAATGTTGAAGGTCTCCCATTTGTGTTCATTGCTGATGAAGCATTTGCGCTGGGGGACCACCTGATGCGGCCATTCCTGATGAGGACCCTCACCCCGGAACAGAGGGTTTTTAATTACCGGCTGGCCAGAGCCCGAAGAGTGGTGGAGAACACATTTGGAATCCTGGCCAGCCAGTTCCGATTATTTCTGACACCCATCCATATGGCGGAGTATAAACTGAACCATATAATACTTGCCTGCTGTGTTCTCCATAATTTTTTAAGAAAACATTCAGCCAACTATGCTGGCTCAGTTGGGCCTGAGGCCGGAATCCCAAATCCATCAACACTGACGGCGCTTGAAAGTGGCCATCCTGGCTTGCGCTCCCTGAGTGCCCGTGATGTCCGGTTACGCTACCTGGAGTTCTTTGCGGGTAGGGGGGCTATCAATATGCCAGACAATCTGTGAAACCTTTTTCAAATAAAAAACAACCAAAAGAAATTCTTTGTGGACATTTACTGCTTGTGTTTGTTTTAGCTGACCCTGACAGAAATGTGTTGAGTGCAGAAAATGTCGTGATTGGGTAACCTTATAAAAAACAGTGTTGGCTGGTACTTCCTAAATGCAAAAACACATTTCACTACAAGTGCACTTGCAACTGCACTGAACCTGCACTTGTAGTGCAAAGTGTATTTGCCCTTAGGAAATAACCCCCATTTTTGCATAAAACAGCAATTACATCACCCCAAAAGTGTTGTAGTGTTGACACAATAATCCACACATTCTTGAGTAAGGCACTTTTTTATACCTGCACAATCACATGTGCATTTACGAAAGGTTTTTAAAACAAACAAACATGTTTGTTGTATAACAATTTTTGCAGTAGCATTATCAAAACTCGAAATATCCATTTTTAGATAAAACAGGCCTGTGTAAAACCAACAAGAAAGCCAAAAAACTTGAACTTACAAAGTTCACATATGGTAAAACCTGAATGATATATCAGACATCAGTATTTAGGAACTGGGTTTGATATAGCATTCAGATGGGGGGAACTCACCCCTGGAAAAGCCAAATTTGGAAGATGCACACCAATTTACGAATGTCAACATGTGCTATCTGCCATCAGGGGGGATCAAGGGACGTGTTTTGGGGGAGCAAGCCCTTCCTCAACGCGACTTTTTAATTGAGGAAGGGGTTGCACCCCCAAAACGCGTCCATTGATTTCCCGTGATGGCAGATAGCACATGTTGGCACACTGTGTGCATCCTCCAAATTTTGCCTTTCTAAACATTGTAAAAATTTTTGCAAGATTGGACCACAAGTAAACAGGTGATTTTGTGGGGTTTAAATTCGCCCCAAAACATCAATGATGTTATTATTTTTTTTAATAACATCACTGATTTGTTGCTGTATGTTGTGCAATTCGAGATTACACCCCATGATCTCCCCAATCAGTATCTGGGCACTTTCAGATGTGAAACGTTCTGGATCCACAACATCACGATCACCTAAAAAGAGATAAAGAACAAAAAAAAAGGTATCAAAAATCTGCCACCATCCATCTCTTTTACCTGAGCCTGTGGTCGCAGACACTCACCCGATCTCCGAACAGCAAACACTACGGGGCGTTCGCAGGAAATACGAGCACCACGGAACACACCATAATGCACTGGGAGATTGCAGTGCATTAGTGTCTGATCAGGCTCAGGGAGACTAAGTCCATGCCCCACACTATATAAGGCTGCTTACATAGCGGCCCTGTGTAGTGTTGTTGGCGTGGACAGAGCAATAGATTGAGCTAGATTAGGCAGGCAGTAAGGATGAGCCGAACACCCCCTGTTCGGTTCGCACCAGAACATGCGAACAGGCAAAAAATTTGTTCGAACACGCGAACACCGTTAAAGTCTATGGGACACGAACATGAATAATCAAAAGTGCTAATTTTAAAGGCTTATATGCAAGTTATTGTCATAAAAAGTGTTTGGGGACCTTGGTCCTGCCCCAGGGGACATGGATCAATGCAAAAAAAAGTTTTAAAAAAGTCTGTTTTTTCGGGAGCAGTGATTTTAATAATGCTTAAAGTGAAACAGTAAAAGTGTAATATTCCTTTAAATTTCGTACCTGGGGGGTGTCTATAGTATGCCTGTAAAGGGGCGCATGGTTCCCGTGTTTAGAACAGTCTGACACCAAAATGACATTTCAAAGGAAAAAAAGTCATTTAAAACTACTCGCGGCTATTAATGAATTTCCGGTCCGACAATACACATAAAAGTTCATTGATAAAAACAGCATGGGAATTCCCCACAGGGGAACCCCGAGCCAAAATTAAAAAGAAATGACGTGGGGGGTCCCCCTAAATTCCATACCAGGCCCTTCAGGTCTGGTATGGATTTTAAGGGGAACCCCACGCCAAAATTTGAAAAAAAATGGCGTGGGGTCTCCCCAAAAATCCATACCAGACCCTTATCCAAGCACGCAACCTGGTAGGCTGCAGGAAAAGAGGGGGGGACCAGAGAGCGGCCCCCCTCCTGAACCGTTCCAGGGCTGGGATCTAGGGGTCCCCTTGTTAAAGAGGGCTTCCAGATTCGGATAAGCCCCCCGCCCACAGACCCCCACAACCACCGGGCAAGGGTTGTGGTGGGGATGAGGCCCTTGTCCCCATCAACATGGGGACAAGGTGTTTTGGGGGGCTAACCCAAAGCACCCTCCCAATGTTGAGGGCATGTGGCCTGGTACAGGAGGGGGGGCGCTCTCTCGTCCCCCCTCTTTTCCTGCGGCCTGCCAGGTTGCGTGCTCGGATAAGGGTCTGGTATCGATTTTTGGGGGGACCCCGCTCCGTTTTTTTTTATTTTGGCACGGGGTTCCCCTTAAAATCCTTACCAGACCTGAAGGGTCTGGTATAGATTTTGAGGGGGACCCCACGCCATTTTTATTTTTAAATTTTGGCCGGGGTTACCCTTAATATCCATACCAGACCTGAAGGGCCTGGTATTGAACTTAGGGGGACCCCCCACGTCATTTTTTTTTTTAATTTTGGTTCGGGGTTCCCCTATGAGGAATTCCCATGCCGTTTTTATCAATGAACTTTTATGTGTATTGTCAGACCGGCAATTCATTAATAACCGCGAGTCGTTTTAAATGACTTTTTCCCTTTGAAATGTCATTTTGCTGTCAGACTGTTCTAAACACGGGAAACATGCGCCCTTTTACAGGCATACTATAGACACCCCCCAGGTACGAAATTTAAAGGAATATTACACTTTTATTGTTTCACTTTAAGCATTATTAAAATCACTGCTCCCGAAAAAAACGGCCGTTTTTAAAACTTTTTTTTGCATTGATCCATGTCCCCTGGGGCAGGACCCAGGTCCCCAAACACTTTTTATGACAATAACTTGTATATAAGCCTTTAAAATTAGCACTTTTGATTATTCATGTTCGTGTCCCATAGACTTTAACGGTGTTCGCGTGTTCGAACAAATTTTTTCCCTGTTCGCAAGTTTTGGTGCGAAGCGAACAGGGGGGTGTTCGGCTCATCCCTAGTACTTATATAGCGCCGTCAATTTATGCAGCGCTTTACATATATATTGTACATTCACATCTGTCCCTACCCTCAAGGGGCTTACAATCACACATAATCTATGGTCCACGTTTAGTCATATCAGCAATTAAGGTAATTTATGGTATTTGTGATTTATTGGTTTTCCTTTTTCTCACTTGTTTGTGTTGCTTTTGTTTTTTTCACCATTCCTGCTGTTTTTAGCGGGTCAACATCACTCACTCAATTAATTAACAAATAATTTCTTATCTAGCACATTACATCACTTTATTATTTTTATGGCTCGGTTATAAGCATTTTTGAAGCTTCACTATACTTTCAATATATTTTCACTACATCATTCCTCTTTTTAGTCATTTTTTTCACACCAATAATAAATACACATTCACTGTTAAATACTGTTGACTTTCTATTAAAAATATATTTAAGTAATTCTGTTCATATCCCATAGGATAGAATTTTTAGAATTTTTTTCTGATGGATATTAACATTGACCTTTTTCTGACATATTGTCCTCACTATTATGCTGCAGGTGCTGCCTTTCTGTTGCCTCTAAAGGTATCAAAAGGGTGGCTTCTTGCAAGCCCTCCTGGGCTGTTGTTCTTTCCTGGGAGGGCAAGGACTGATCATGGAGTTTTTCACATCACTCAATAAAATTTTAAATTTCTGGTTATGAGATTCTACTTTCTAGTGGTAAATATATTATTGCTATACACATACTGTAGAAGTTAATATATGATGAAATGTCTTGAAATGTTCTGAGTTGTTTGTATTACCTCAGAGCAAATTATCCCCCCTGAAGAACACCACGACTGTATAGGTTGAAACGCGTCAGTGTTCAATATGGTCGACATTTTGAAATGTAACAATTACCTTTGTATTGTGTCCATTGCAATACTGTGAAAATGTACTGATTCGGTAACCATAGCTCATATATTATTTGAAACATGACATTGAATTTCACTTACTAATAAAGTAATAAAGCATTTTTATCAACAATTCTTTTTTTGATTCCTACTATATTTCTGCTTAAAAACCCCTCAGG
This sequence comes from Aquarana catesbeiana, assembly GCF_042186555.1. Classification (NCBI taxonomy): domain Eukaryota; kingdom Metazoa; phylum Chordata; class Amphibia; order Anura; family Ranidae; genus Aquarana; species Aquarana catesbeiana. The sequence continues at coordinate 173,262,990 of NC_133333.1, forward strand.
GAACCCTTCTATAGTATACTGTTTTGGGGGGCGCAGCCACAGTTTCTCTCCCGTATGTGTTTTTTTCTATAATATAGCATTTAATAAATTTTGCCTTTTTTTTCTTTGTCCCCAGTCACCCACACTAATGTCCCCTGCCCCTTCACCCCCCCCCACAATAATGTCTTTTGCCCCCTTCACCCCCCCCCACACTAATGTCCTCTGCCCCCTTTACCCCCCCACAGTAATGTCCTCTGCCCCTTCAACTCCCCCCCAGTAATGTCCAGCTTCTCTGCAGTTCCTGGAAGAGTGGGGGCCAGTGAGATCGCAACTGACCTGTCAGCGAGGTGGTGAGCTGTCAGCGGTGTGGTGCCATTGCTCCGTTGACCAAGGGGTGGCTGCGGTGGACCCGTAGAGCGTAGGCTTGGTGGTAATGGTAGAAGTGGAGACGTGTGCGGCAGCGGGGTGAAGGAGGAGGAATTGGGAAGGGAGAGTGGAATGGGGCACACCTCTCTGTGACATCACACACCAGGCATGCAGATTCTCTGAGGATTGTCATTACACTGGGACACTCGCAGCTGGTGTTTGGGACTCGGGAATTGTTGTTTCCTAATGCACTGCTCAGTTCTCCCCAGTCACCACCCACCGCCACCAGGAACTTGAGCGAGGTCCGGACTACAACTCTGTAGCACAGCAGCCTGCCACCCACCGCCCCAGCCTAGCCCGCCCCTGTTCAAAGGCCAGTCCTGCAGGAAGCGGCTGCTAGCAGGAATGGTGTTCCTGCTGTGGAAAAAGTACAGGAACGCCGTTCCCGCAGGACTCGAGCCCTATATATATCTGCAGTGTTTTGCTATCTCTCTTCAAAGCACTATGTCCCGTAGCTGTCTCCTGCTCCGTTCTTCTGTTATCAGCCTGATAACTCCTGACTAGGGATGAGCCGAACACCCCTCGGTTTGCAGCAGAACGTGAACAGGCAAAACATTTGTGCAAACACCATTAAAGTCTACAGGACATGAATGTGGTAAATCAAAAGTGCTCGTTTTTAAAGGCTTATATGCAAGTTATTGCCCTAAAAAATGTATGAGGACTTGGGTCCTGTCCCAGGGCACATGTATCAATGCAAAAAAAGTTTTAAAAACTGATGTTTTTTCAGGAGCAGTGATTTAAATAATGCTTAAAGTGAAACAATAAAAATGAAATATTCCTTTAAAGATCGTGCCTGAGGGGTCTCCTTAGTCTGCCTGTAAAGTAGCGCATCTTTCCTATGTTCATAAGAGTACCACAGCAAAATGAAATTTTTAAAGGAAAAATGTCATTTAAAATTGCTTGTGACTGTAATGTATTGTCGGATCCCGGCAATATAGATAAAAATCATTGTAAAAAACGGCATGGGTCCCCCCCCATTCCATTACCAGGCCCTTTGGGACTGGTATGAATAATAAGAGGAACCCCGTGCCAAAATGTAAAAAAAAAAAATAATGCCATGTGGTCCCCCCAAAATCCATACCCTTCAGGTCTGGTATGGATATTAAGGGGAACCCCGTGCCAATTTTTTTTTTTAAATGGTGTGGGGGTCCTCCCCAAAATCCATACTAGACCCTTATCTGAGCATGCAACCTGGCAGCCCACAGGAAAAACAGGGACGAGAGAGCACCCCCCCTCCTGAACCATACCAGGCCACATGCCCTTAACATGGGGAGGGTGCTTTGGGATCCCCCCCAAACACCTTGTCCCCATGTTGATGGGGACAAGGGCCTCTTCCCTACAACCCTTACCCGGTGGTTGTGGGGTCTGTGGATGGGGGAGCTTATCGGAATCTGGAAGCCCCCTTTAACCACTTCAATACAGGGCACTTACACACCCTTCCTGCCCAGACCAATTTTCAGCTTTCAGCGCTCTCACACTTTGAATGCCAATTATTCAGTCATGCAACACTGTACCCAAACAAAATTTGTATAATTTTTTTCACACAAATAGAGCTTTCTTTTGGTGGTATTTTATCACCACTGTTTTTTTTTTTATTTTTTTGCAACATACGTGAAAAAAGAGCGAAAATTTTGAAAAAATTATTGAAAAAAATTCACATTTGCTAATATATATATATATATATAGATATATAGATAGATAGATAGATAGATAGATAGATAGATAGATAGATAGATAGATATATCTATATAGATATATCTATAGAGAGAGAGAGAGAGAGAGAGAGAGAGAGAGAGAGACAACAGAATCATTGTAAATTATACAGAAGTAATGGAAAAATTACATTTGACCCGTTTTTGATGGGAATATGGTTAGAATTATTATTTCTCATGGGGTTTATGGGAGGAATATCATGTTAATCATTAAACCTATTTCTGATACGAATATGCATATAATTATTTTTGTACATGGGGATTATGGGTGGAATATATATAGGAATATATTAAACCTAACTACAATATTCCACCCATAATCCCCATGTAGAAAAATAATTATATGCAAATTCTTAAAACAAATAAGTTAAATTTGTTCCTGAGTATCACCACCAATTGGTCTACAAAGTATTACTGCCCACCTCTACCTTGTTACCCACCACTGCGCCTCAGAGTATACACAAAATTATTTTGTGAAAAGTGTTGATGCAGATACCTAACTATAGCTGCCACTTTATATGAAAAATTAAACAAAGTGTTTTCTTCTGTAACGTGTAAAATAAAAAGTGAACAAGCGTCGCGGTTCAGCTCACCAGGAAAAGTGATTTGTCAGAGCGGCTGAGCGAGCGAGGAGTGGGTGAGATAAGCGAGCAGACGCCTGCATACCTCGGGTCCGCTGTGACCGCAACCCCTAACGAGTATTATCCAAGTTGTTGTGCTGTGCTGTGCATTGGAGTGCAGTGTGCTGTGGAAGTTTTTATTGTGCAATTTTTGAATTTTAAAAGTGTGAGTTTAACCACTGAAGATTTGGCATGTGTGTTTTTCATTAAACTGGTTGTACGAATTACACTATTGGAGCATTTTTTCATTTCACATGTGGAACGGGTTGTGCGCCTATATTTGGATGGCTGGTTTGTCGCTATAATCCTTCCTGTTTGGAAACACTAAGCATTGCAGCCTTACACGCAAGTGGGGGCAATTGGAGCTGGTGAGTGAGTTTTTCATTAGGAGTGGGTCCACTCAACACTTGGGTGCGGTGGAAGTTGGAAAGAAGACATCACTTTTTGAAAGACTTTATCACAATAACCTAATGAACATTTCTTTGCTGTTAAATGTTTTTTACGTTTTGTTTTGTCTTGAAGTAGATCCTGGCAAATTAATGAGCTATAGTGATATTCTCATTTTTTTGTGTGGAATTTTTCCAAAAACATTTTTTTTATATAACTCGTGATATGATTTTCACTCATCACCTGGTGTTCACGATATATATATGTATTTATATGTATTTACACTTTATCAGGTGTATAATTAGTTGAGGAGTCACTGTAAGGGTGTAATTATTTGTTTGAAGTAAGCGCCACTGTTTTATTCCACGTGTTGTTCACTTTTTATTTTACACTTTACAAAAGAAAACACTTTGTTTAATGTTCCTATGTATGTTTAACAGTTTGCTGACCAGTGCACTACGATATACGTTGGCACAATGGCACGGCTGCGCAAATGGGCGTACCTGTAGATCCCCTTTAAGACGTGGCATTGTGGGCGCGTGTGCGCACAGCTGGCGGGGCGCGCTCTGTGACCGCGCCCATGGGTCCCGTGGACTCTATGTCCGCCGGTGTCCCGCGATCGTGTCACAGAGCGGTAGAACAGGGAGATGCCTGTAAACAAGGCTTTTCCCTGTTCTGCCTAGTGACATGACAGATCTACTGCTTCCTGTCATCGGGAGCAGTGATCGCTGTCATGTCAGTGGTAGTCCATCCCCCCCACAGTTAGAATCACTCCCTAGGACACACCTAACCCCTTGATCGCCCCTAGTGTTTAACCCCTTCCCTGCCAGTGTCATTGATACAGTAATCAGTGCATTTTTATAGCACTGATCGCTGTATAAATGACAATGGTCCCAAAATAGTATCAAAAGTGTCCGATGTGTCCGTCATAATGTCGCAGTCACGATAAAAATCGCAGATCACCGCCATTACTAATAGAAACAAATTAATAATAAAAATGCCATAAATCTATCCCCTATTTTGTAGGCGTTATAACTTTTGCGCAAACCAATCAATATATGCTTATTGTGATTTTTTTAATTTATTTTTTTATTCTTTTACCAAAAATATGTAGAAGAATACATATCGGCCTAAACTGAGAAAGACATTTGTTTTTTTATATATTTTTGAGGGATATTTATTATAGCAAAAAGTAAAATATATTGCTTTTTTTTTCAAAATTGTCGCTCTTTTTTTGTTTATAGTGCAAAAAATAAAAACCGCAGAGGTGATCAAATACCACCAAAAGAAAGCTCTATTTGTGAGGAAAAAAGGACGTTAATTTTGTTTGGGTGCAACTTCGCACGACCGCACAATTGTCAGGTAAATCGACGCAGTGCCGTATCGCAAAAAGTGCTCTGGTCAGGAAGGGGTTAAATTCTTCTGGGGCTGAAGTGGTTAACTACAATATTCCACCCATAATCCCCATGTAGAAAAATTATTATATGCATAATATTATCAGTAATGTGTTAAATATGTTCATTGTCTGGTGTTAACATGATATTCCTCCCATAAACCCCATGAGAAATAATAATTCTACCCATATTCCCATCAAAAACAGGTCAAATGTAATTTTTCCATTAGCAAGTGAACAGTTAAACACTGCTTCTTGCAACATTGTACCAAGCACTGCAGGAAAGAATAACATATTTTGAGAAAAAAATCATTACCATATATATGTGTATAAAGTATACTGACATCTAGTGAGAGTTCTCATTATTGAAGCCAATTATCCAATTATCCCATCATCCCAATATGCAGTTTAGTACGTCCCCATTTTGGAAGGCCCTGGAGCACCAGGACAATGGAATTGCCCACAAAATGACCCAATTTTGGAAAACAATCACCCCAGTGTGTATTCTATGGGGCATAATGAGTCTTTTGAACGGTTCATTTTTTCCCACAAGTCTTCAGAAAACGTGGAAAGAAAATTAAAACGTATTTTTTTATTTCACACAAAGTGGTCAGTTTATAGTAAAAAATGACAACCCAAAATACATTCTGCTACTCCTCCTGAGTATGGCAATACCAAATGTGTGAGACTATTACACAGCCTGGCCGCATACAGAGGCCCAACATTGAAATAGTACCTTCAGGCGTGCTGGGAGCACAAATTATGCATCTCATTTCATTCCTACCACACTTTTGAAGGTCCTTGAGCACCAGGACAGTGGAATTACCCACAAAATGACCCCATTTTGGAAAGCAAACACCCAATGTATATTCTATGAGGCATGGGCTGCAGATAGGTACTCGGGTACTCTGGGCTGCAGATAGGTACTCGGGTACTCTGATGGGCTGGAGACAGGTACACGGGTAAATTGATGAGCTGCAGATAGGTACTCGGGTACTCTTATGGGCTGGTGACAGGTACTCGGTTACTCTGATGGGCTGGTGACAGGTATTCGGTTACTCTGATGAGCGGTGACAGGTACTCAGATGGACTGTGACAGGTACTCGGGTACTCAGATGGACTGTGACAGGTACTCGGGTACTCAAATGGACTGTGACAGGTACTCGGGTACTCATATGGACTGTGACAGATACTTTGATGGGTGGTGACAGGTCCTCTTTATTAGGGTGGGCAATCAGTGTGATTGGTGTACACTGTAAGTGGTAACAAGATGTTACCGCAATCTCCTTGTCACACACAATCGGTGTGTGAGGAGGAGAACCCGGTAACATCTCGTTACCACGGTTTGTTGACATTCTGTGACCAGCTGTGATTGGACACAGGCGGTCACGTGGGAAAGAGCCAATTTCATTGGCTCTTTACTGCGATCGGGGCTGGGCTGTGTCAGGGTGACAAGCCTCGTCCCCGATTGCCGCTCTGCGTGCGCCCTAGGGGCACGCATGAGCGCCGTTCAACTGGACAGTACATGTGACCGGCTGTGATTGGACACAGCAGGTCACATGGTAAAGAGCCATTTTTTAATTGGCTCTTTACACGGATCTGGGATGGGCTGTGTCCGAGGGACACGCCTCATCCCCGATCGCCGAGCTGCAGGCCTGCAGGAGCGGTGAGAAGCCGAGGACGTCATACGACGCCCCCCAGGATGGGAGATCCCATTTGCGGACGTCATTTGACTATGGCCCAGTATTGAAGTGGTTAACAAGGGGACCCCCAGATCCCGCCCCCCCCCATGTGAATGGGTATGGAGTACTTTGTACCCCTACTCATTCACCAAAAAAAGTAAAAATGACAGGAGACAGTTTTGGACAATTCCTTTATTAAAAAAGAAAAAGTTTCCCGCGATGTAAATCCATCGTCAATCACAGCACCGATGACTGACGTAAGTGGGTGGCCCCATCCCCTTCTGAGGTCATGTGATGTCACGTGACATCAGAGGGGCGGCATCACCTGTTTACATCACTGGGTGGCCCCGCCCTCAGCTGTATAACAGCTGTCATTGCAAAAAGGCTGCAGTCAGCGGCGACGCCTCCCATGAGTTTTTCCGTTTCTTTTTTCTCGGGACCATCGGCGCTGTGATTGAAGATGGATGGACATTGCAGGACACTTTTTTTTTATAAAAAAGGAATTGTCCAAAACTGTCTCCAGGGGGCTGTCTGCAGGGGGCAAAACTGTCTGCAGGGGGCTTCCAGATTCTGATAAGCCCCCTGCCCGCAGACGCCCACAACCCCCGGCATGGGTTGTGGGGAAGAGGCCCTTGTCCCCATCAACATAGGGACAAGGTGTTTTTGGGGGGGACTCCAAAGCAGCCTTCCCATGTTGAGGGCATGTGGGGCTGGTATGGTTCAGGAGGGGGGGCGCTCTATCGTCCCTTTCCTTTCCTGTGAGCTGCTAGGTTGCGTGCTCGGATAAGGCTCTGGTAAGGATTTCTGAGGGGACCCCACGCCTTTTTTTTTTTTTTGACTCAGGGTTCCCCTTAATATCCAAACCAGACCTGAAGGGCCTGGTAATGGACTGGGGGGGGAACTTGCGCTGTTTTTTTCAATAATTTTTATGTATATTGCCGGATTACAGCCATATAAAAACAAATAAAAATCAGCCGCACACTATAGGTAATCACATATGCCTAAAAAGTAAATGGGTAAACAATGGTAAGTGCAGCGCAATGTATATAATAAAATAAAGAAAAGAAATAAGTCCAGTCCATATGAGCAAAACAAAGCTAAATCCCGGAAGGATGGAACCCAAGATTCCTCGTGACAAAGAGTGAGCTAATTCCTTTGTGTAAAAAATGGATGACGACAAGAGGAGTTTGTCTTCGGTAGCAGGCCTGCACAGCTGGTCTGCTACGAAAGGTATATAGACGATTTGATCATGATATGGGAGGGGGGTTTGATTAGCCTTCAACTCTTTATGTCAAAGCTCAATGGTAACACTAAAAATATTTGTTTATCTTGGAACGCTGATGCTTCACGCATAGCCCTACTGGACTAGAAATTATTTCAAGCCAACCGACAGAAATGGATTCATACTACTGGATAGCTGCTACCACCATTCATGGCTATCTAATATACCCAGAGGTCAGTTCATCCGCCTACGGCGGAATTGTACTCTGGACTCTGATTACTTTGAACAGGCTAGTGTACTGGCTGATCACTTTTTGCAAAAAGGTAACACCAAGGAGCATATAAAGGGCGACATAGATAGCATTGGACTTATGGATCAAGCCACTCTAGTCGCAGATTCTGATAAAAGTAAAAAGAAGAATATAGAAAACTTTGAGTATAAAATAATTTTAGACTACAACATCCAACATAAGAAATTTGAGAGGATTATTATGAGACATTGGGACATCCTAGAAAAGGATAGTATTCTTGGCACAGTACTGTCCCCCCATCCGAGATTTATCTACAGGAGTCCACCTACTCTGAGGGATTTGTTAGCCCCTAGCGTGGTACATCCTCCAGTGATAAAGAAAAATAGAATCTTCAATTTTTTTGTCAGGATTTTATGCCTGTGGGAAATGCCCGGCATGTAAGCAATGCCGACATAACCACAAAAGAAGAAAGGAATTTACTGCCTATGCTACCAATAAAAAATATCAGATAAAACATCTCATTACATGTGACACAGTAGGAGTTGTGCGTATGTTGCAGTGCGACTGCGGACTCCAATATGTAGGCAGAACTTCCAGACCCATGGGTGTTCGCATAGCTGAACATGTAAGCAATATCAAAAGGGGAGTCAAAACACACAATGTTTCCAAACACTTTAGATTAGTCCATAATAGGGACCCCAGATGCCTTAAATTCTGGGGTCTCGAATAAGTTAATAAACACTGGAGAGGGGGAAACTATATTAGGCAGTTGAGCCAACGGGAATCCCTGTGGATTCATGAAACCCAGGTTTCGGTCCCAAAGGGGTTAAATGTTGAATTTGATCTCAACTGTTTTATATCAGATAAATAAGCATGTATATATTTGTTTCAAAAATGTTTTAATTATTGGATTTTATTTTAGATTGCTATATAGATGGCCGCGGGTAACTTTACTTTTATTTGTCCGTTCTTAAGCATAATATTTATTTGAAACCTTTCATGTTCGTTTTTTTATTATGGGTTGCATTTGGCTTTTTATACTGGTGTCCCCGTTTAGAAAGGCAACCGTTTTCTACAGAAGTTTCTCCTTCTGCCGGTTCCGCTACATTCTATGCAGACACCAGCTGCCTATTTAAACTTGTCGGGTGACTGTCTAGCTCCACCCTCGCTGACGAAGTCCTATCCGGACGTAATGCCGCGTACGGAGGAGGAGCTTATGCACGGACGTCACCCGCTGCCATCTCTGAGTGTGGTTACACACACTCGATCTACGGATCTCTTACTCACCGACCTTTGGCATTTTAAATGTTTTATGTTTGCGCCCATGTGCGCTGCACATACATGTCCATTTTATGACTTTATTTGAATAAACGGAGTACACTTAGAGTGTGTCCTGTGTCCTTTTATATCCAATGGGAAGGCGGTAACATCCTTACACCCACGGTCTGTGATCTGAAGATCTTTCCATTTTGAGCCTTCTGCTGGACGATTTCTTTCATCTGGCTGGAGCAAGGTCCTTTACAGCAGTACCAGGAGGTACCATCATCCCTGGTGAGATACATGTCTGTCTGACCTCCTGTAACTAAGAGGTCCATCCTTTCTGGTAAGCACAATTTGGTTCATATAGTGGAGGATATCGTCACCCATTTTTCACACGGAGGAATTCCATCCTTCCGGGATTTAGCACTGTTTTACTCATATGGACTGGACTTATTGCTTTTCTTTATTTTATTATATACATTGCGCTGCACTTACCATTGTTTACCCAATACATTACAGCCGCAAGCAGTTTTGAATGAAATTTTTTCCTTTAGAAATGTCATTTTGCTGCTCTCATTCAGTAAGCTATGTTTGGCTGCTATGTAAGCAGCCTTACATAATATGGGGCGTAGACTTAGCCCCCTGAGCCATGATTGGCCAAAGGCACCCTGTCTTTGGCCAATCATAGCTCTCACAGCAGAGCATGCTGTGATTGGCCAAAGCATGCAGGTCAGGTGCATGTTTGGCCAATCAGCCGCCGTCAATGCACTGCATTGACGATCTCCTAGTGCATTATGGGGCAATCGGTGGGCGCTCGAATTTCCCGTGAACGCCCCATAATGTTCTAAATTCGGCAAATGAGCAAACACCCAATTTGTTACTTATGTTCGAAACATTGGGCTCATCCCTACTCCTGACAAGTTCTCCATCTCATGATAAAAGCAGCCTAAGTTTTGTGTTGGGGAGGATGCTATAAATAGATTAGCAGAGCCCTGAATGATTCAATGAACAGAGCTGAAAGTGTCTACCTATGAGGAGAGGGGGTGTGTGTCCAGCTGTCTTGGCTGTATGCCCAGGGTTCAGTGCAGTGTTGAATAGGAAGAGAAAATCTCCTAGCAAGATGTGCACTTTCTAAACAGTATATAAAGCTGAAGACCGCAGATATACATGTAAAACTTATGTATGGAGATTTATTTCATCCTTGTGTATCATATGAGGCTGTTTACTTCACTGGGTATATGTGATGGTTTACATCCACTTTAATGCTACTTGGGACAGACTTGAGTGTAGCTTTGACAGCACTGTGGGGGCACGGGAATAGGAGTATGAATGGATTGGGGACATCGAAACTGACGATGATATGGAGCAATTTTCCAGGGGTGGGTTTCTTGCCTGCCAAACCCACAGGAGTGGTACGTGGCTGGGGGGAGGTAGCTGAGGATAATGTCATCCTCAGCAACCATGAAGACTTGGATTTCTCTGCCTTTAATAATTTGGGCTTCCTCATGCCCTGGAGCCTATGAACGGACTAGAATTTGTGGCATTAAGTAGAATGACCATTACTGGTCCTTCCTTGATCCACAATACAAGGAGAAAGTCTCAGCGCTCATCCTGCCATTGAAGAGGCAGCAGAGGATGAAAAATCTGGAGAATGCACTATGAAGGAACATGTATCACTTATTTCCATAGACTAACAGAATAAAGTTCCATGGACAAGGTGTCTCAGATCCTCCAGTAAGTGAGAAGCAGTGGTGGAAGTAGTTGCGTGAGTGATACTTTTATCAAATGTTTCAGTTCTCAGAGCCCAGTGCTGTCTGCTGCCTGCACCTATCGGCAATGGCTGCATCACATGGAGGCTAATGATCTGGGGTCCAGAGCAGATACAGAGACCCCCTGAATGGATGACCCCCTCAACTACTATGTCATATGGATGGACCACTGGCCAGAGATGGCCCAGTATGCAGTTGAATGTGCTCTCTGAACATGCATTTAGTGCAGCGGGGGGACTTGTGACAAACAAACTACTGCACCTGTCCATGGATACTGTTGGCTGTCTGACATTCATGAAAATGGATCAGTATCAGCTACCAAGCTGCAAGAATTTGTTGTTGAGTTATGGTGCTTTGTCTCTATGACCAAAACTTAATTTTTAGAAAGCTTCCTTTATGGAGGTAGAAATTGTTACATTTTTGGGCATGGGTAAATAGTGCATTGACCATTCATTTTTTGGGGGGTAACATTGCAGTACATCATTAAAAATGCACAGCACACTATGTTTCTTTATGCTGCTCCACAGCTGTGAAATTTTGAATATGCACTCTTCAAAGTAGTGTGGCCTAACAGTGATACCTTACATGAAAACCGTCCAGTCTTACTCTTTACCTCCCTTAAAGAAGAGTTCCAGGCTCCCCCAAAAAAATGAAAGTCAGCAGCTACAATTACTGTAGCTGCTGACTTTTAATATAAGGACACTTACCTGTCCAGGGATCCAGCAATGTCCTCACCCGAGCTGATTCTTTAATCGGCTTCAGGTCCAGGTGCGTAAGTGGGAGTGTGAAGTGGGGGTGACTACCTATCAAAACCAGGTAGCCGTTTCCCCCCAAGGGGGGGAGGTTGCAAACAAGAGGTACTTTCCCTTTTAGGTGAAGTTCAGCTTTAATTATGGCCTAAGCTATGTGCTGTGAAGCATGTGCAAATAATTTTTAAAAACATTTTCTCCTTTGCCCCAAGGAGAATAAAATGTAATTTTTGTGTGCCACCACTCCACTGGAATGTTGTATGGAAGTGCTAGACTGCTTTTTTATGTAAGTGTACTATTGTGTGGAATAAATACCTTTTACATACTATATTATTGGGAGCATTTGTTTGATTGAGGAACATGAGCCGGGATTTGAACCCCAGCAGGGGAAGGTGTTTTTATACATGGAGACAGGTCTAAGATTAAGGTGAGCGCAGTGGTGAATGGTGGGGGATACACATTATGCCATTTAAGACCCACAAGGTTGAAGAAAAACATAATATAAGGATCACATATTTTCGATTACCTTTAAAAATAGAAGAAAATGTGGACACATACAGTATGAACTTTTTGTTATTCATTGTATATGAAGATTATACTAATATATAATTACGCCACTGGGTATTTGTATATTGGATAAAAGTCGCAGCCAAATTTTTCACTTTTAATTTTTGTGTTTACAAATGGAGCCTGCCTACTTGCTCCCTCTCATATTGCCTCTGATGAGCACGGTTTATATTTTGTGCAGAAAATAGCAGTCTGTCCTAATAGGCTGCTTAGCTGTGGTGCAAACCTGTATGTGGCTTTCATCATCATTGTTCAATAAAGACACTATTTCTTTTCATAAGCTATATGCCTGATCAATCTCTAAGAAATTGTAGCCTGTTCAAAAAGCCTTTCTAGCTGTGGTGCAAACCTGTATGCTATAAAAAAATAAAAAACACAATGTGGCGCTGAAAAAACGTGATGTTCGTTATTGGGCAAGACAAACCAGAATGGTCATCTGGAAGTCGAAATGCACAATAAAGTTTTATTGAAACGTGTCTCCACTAAGTAAATGTGAAACAAACACAGTAAAACTATATTAAGAACACATGTGTGTCTATGAACTCAAACAAACTTAGATTGTGCATAAAATTCCTAAAAGTCCAGAAACCATAAAGGAATATGTGTATATAAGAAATATATTCCAACAAAATAGTGCAAAAAGAAAATTATGCAAAAAAAATTTAAAGAGTAACTGCCAAAGAGATACCTTCATATAATATGCATTCATGTGAATAGTGTGAAGATAGATATGTGTACTATATTCAAAATGATAAGGAGTTCAATAAATGTTCACAAAACATGTATCAAATGTTGATGTAAGCTTGACTTATGGAGCCTTCCGCAGAGTGTATCAATCACCCATGGCTAGGATGAATTCTGAAGCAGTATACTACCCGGGCTCTTAATGCAGGTATAGACAGGTTAAAACACCCTTACCGGAACAGGTGGACTCACTAGCCAGCGGCTGAGAGTCTGACAGGCTTTAAGAGGTGAGTAAAGATGGTTGTCATGGAAAGAATGGATATGACTCCACGTCCGGACTTGGTAGGAAGATGGCCGCAACACTCACCAATCACCTACTCTGGGTCTCCCTGCCTTGGGATCTCCGCGATACAGGATTGTATAGTGATTGGTAGGTCCAATTCCAGATCAGCACAGAAGGGGTATAACCCTCAAGGTAAAAAAATGAAAAAAAAATGCCTCCACATAGTGTGAATCTGCTTCCAGAAAAACTTTTAATAAAAGCTTGCAATAAAAACACTCTGGCTCCTAGGACAAATAAGGACCAGGTGTAGACAGGTAATAAAAAAGTGCTTACATGAATCGTGGCATAACAGGCATATCAAACCCGACACGTTTAGTCCGCATGGACTTCAACTGGGGTGTGTATGCTATTTGCATTATCAGTGTCCCCCTAAAAAAAAACAATACATTTTTGATGCTTAAACTCTCTAAAAATGCCTTCTGTTCAAACAGGCAATATATAGGAGAGTTCACCGCTGTAGCTATCATTAATTTGGTGGCTGTTAGTGTGGATGGTCCAATGGGTGGCCATCTTGGGTATGGGCAGCAGCATGCCAGATGTATGGGCAGCTTTTTGCTGGAAGAGGAAGCGCTGGGACACTGTGTACATCAGTTAGCACAGCATTTTTACATTAAAAAACAGAGGCATTGGCGCAAATTGCATTTTTGCAGAGGGGTAGACACATTTGTATTAATTCTGGCAGGCCTACTTCAGGTTCTTGTGGGAGGGTGGACAATGTTATGTTCCTGGGAGTCCTCTCTGTTGTGTGTTTCTCAACACACTATCTGTCTGTTGGCCTGTGTTTTTCTTTCTTCCTCTTCTGTGCAGTGTGAACTCCTTGCTCCAGTATGAACTTTCTGCTACACTACCAAGACCCTTATGTGCTCAGGTAGGAACCATCATGTGGTAAGAAGAGGAAGGAAGAGGAATTTGTTTTCTGTGAGCGTCGCCTTCGTCTTCTGGTGTAAACTAGCCTCTTACTCTTGCTTAAGGTCAAGCTAAAAGAGCGTTGTCAGGTCATGTTGAATCTGGTGTGGACAACAGCTCATAAAGCCCCGCAGGTCTTTCCCAAAAAGTGCAGAGAGTTCCAGTGAGTGTCAGCATTACTCCTCCCCTGAGAGCTAACAGCGATAAAAGGGTAATAAGTGCTGGGCCTGTGGCGCTGACCTACTACCAGACTAACATGTCTGTGAAAATTGCCTCCTAACCAAGGAGGCCCTGAGCCCATCACAGCCATTTTTATTTCTGGATCAGAGTGCACCTTATCCAAGCCATTTATCCCTGACCTGGCAACACTTTTAGCTTGACCTTAAGCAAGAGTGAGAGGCTAGGTTACACCAGAAGATGAAGTCCATGGTCTGACACAGCCTTGCCAGAGGCAGGTCAATCATCCTGTTTGAAGAGGCTAAGCAGGGTTTGAGTGTCTCCCAGGTCCAGTCATTCATTAGGACAGTTAAGCAGGCCTGGAAAGGGAAGACCCCTGATGACTGCATTCAAAGTCAGAACATACTCCCAATTTTCTCCCCAATAAACAGAAGGGTGATGAGATTGATTCAGGAGGAGTGGCAGTAGTGGTAAGAAGTCCTACATAAGTAAGCAGCAGCAAAATTATACTCGACCCAGAGGAAAATGCCTGGTCAGAAGACTGGCACTGCAACATGCTAACACACTTAAGCCATGTACACACAATCGCACATTCCGACAACAAAATCCATGTTTTTTTTCTGACGGATGTTGGCTTAAACTTGTCTTGCATATACACAGTCACACAAAGTTGGTTGGAAATTCCGAACGTCAAGAATGCGGTGACATACAATGCGCACGACGAGCCGAGAAAAATGAAGTTCAATAGCCAGTGCGGCTCTTCTGTTTGATTCAGAGCATGCGTGGTACTTTGTGTGTCGGAATTGTGTACACACGATCGGAATTTCCGACAACGGATTTTGTTGTCGGAAAATTTGAGAACCAGATCTCAAATTTTGTGTGACGGAAATTCCGACAAAAAGCTCCCATCAAACATTTTCGGTATGTAGTAAGCTATGCCTCCCAAGTGAGAGTGTGGAATAGGGATCTCTTCTCTGTTGGTTGGAATCTGGTTGCACTCAATGAGAGTGGGCAATGGTACTTCTACACTGCCATTCAGGGGAGCTTCTACAAGACCAGTGGCTCTACTACTTAAAACTTCTGTAATGAAAGCACAGGTGACCAGGGTATATGGTAAGGCATCTCCTGTTATGTTTGACAGGTCAAAAAACTTTTTTTTTTTTTTTTGCAAAAGATCCATTACTCTGATCATCTAGAATAGTATACTACTTTACAGCTTTTTCAGGATGACCCCGTGTACATGAACTAAGCACATTTTGGCATTTTGGCACAGGATTTGTCACAGAATTCTTCTCCACAGACATCTGTACATGTAAAGGAAAACTGAAGTATGAGCCACTGTTTGGTGTGTGCTCTCCCACTATGCTTTGGACTTGATCATCACTGTTGCATTCTATGCACTTAATAGTAGCCTTAGAGCCAGTTCACACTGGGACGACTTGTCAGGCGACCTAGCCGCCTGACAATACAAAATATTTTACAGCGCACACATACAAGAATGACATTTCCTGCAGGGCTAGTTAAAAACACCTGAACATATTCAAAAAATACGGGGGTTTGGTCACACTATATGGTCATATAGTGCTAAGCCCACTTACTGCGACAAAGTACCCCGAATTAGTGGGTCCTACTCTAGTAATAGAATGGAAGATCCTTTGTCTCAACCATGGGAGTTAAACTCCTCTATGTGGGAGAACTGAAGGGGATACATCCCATCCTATGCATTGGTGGCCACTAAATAAGAGGTAATGAGGAGGGGGAGGGGTGCTCCAGCCCAAAAGACCTGGACAGGGCCTATTACAATATACAAGAACATATTTGGGGGGCACACCATACAATGCGTTTAAATTCAAGATGGTGCTGCTATAAGACCTACAAACAGTACAAAATATTTTACAGCGCACACATACAAGAATGACATTTCCTGCAGGGCTAGTTAAAAACACCTGAACATATTCAAAAAATACGGGGGTTTGGTCACACTATATGGTCATATAGTGCTAAGCCCACTTACTGCGACAAAGTACCCTGAATTAGTGGGTCCTACTCTAGTAATAGAATGGAAGATCCTTTGTCTCAACCATGGGAGCTAAACTCCTCTATGTGGGAGAACTGAAGGGGATACATCCTATGCACTGGTGGCCACTAAATAAGAGGTAATGAGGAGGGGGAGGGGTGCTCCAGCCCAAAAGACCTGGTCAGGGCCTATTACAATATACAAGAACATATTTGGGGGGCACACCATACAATGCGTTTAAATTCAAGATGGTGCTGCTATAAGACCTACAAACAGTACAAAATATTTTACAGCGCACACATACAAGAATGACATTTCCTGCAGGGCTAGTTAAAAACACCTGAACATATTCAAAAAATACGAGGGTTTGGTCACACTATATGGTCATATAGTGCTAAGCCCACTTACTGCGACAAAGTACCCTGAATTAGTGGGTCCTACTCTAGTAATAGAATGGAAGATCCTTTGTCTCAACCATGGGAGCTAAACTCCTCTATGTGGGAGAACTGAAGGGGATACATCCTATGCACTGGTGGCCACTAAATAAGAGGTAATGAGGAGGGGTGCTGACAAGTCGCGTCCCATTCTGTACAATGGAACCGTTCTAATAGGACCGACGCAAGTTGCTCCGACTTAGAAAAAGGTTCCTGTAGTACTTTGGGGGCGACTTGAGGCGACTTGCATTGACTTCTATATAGAAGTCATTTTGCAAGTCGCCACTGCTGTCGCGTGCAGGTTGCCTGAGGCAGTCGCGCTGCAAGTCGTGCTGCCTCAGTGTAAACCGGCTCTCACAGTCTTTAGCATAAAGAAGATTTGTTAACTATTTGTTAACTATTCTGCCTCTCCAATCTAAGCACTGCAGGTAGCTTAATTTACAATAGAATTAGTAGACAGTGACTTGATCCAAACGACATCTTGCAGATCATAGAAAGCTTTAATCCAAAACATTTTGAAGGCCTTCACAGATGAACATTCAGTTAAAAAAATAATAGTCTGTCTAGCTACAGCAGTATACAGAACATGTGGTGAATGGAGGCTAAAGCAAACTGAAAGAGGGTGGGACTAGCTATACAGAGCATTCCCTAGCCAGAGTGAGGTAGAGACAAAATTATTAAAGGCAAACAAGCAGACAATGCAGGTGTAACATGATAGCAGTAAATCTCTGCAATATGCATATTTCCGCATGTTTTATTCCTTGTAAAACCCTGAAGATACAAAACAATACCTATTGTGTTTCCTGAGCTGAAATTTTAAGGAATGGTGTAAGCCCTGTACTGTTGAAATTGGTAAAACTACTAAACTGTCAGGAGCGTGTAGCACTCCTGCTCTTCATTCCAGTCCACAGTGAGCACTGAGCAGTCCTGCAGGCACACACCTGTACACACTCAGACCCCCTCACACTTGTACGCACTCAGCCCCACCACACCTGTACGCACTCAGCCCCACCACACCTGCTCGCACTTAGCCCCCCTCACACCTGTACACACTCAGTCCCCCCATACCTGTACATACGCAAACACACCACACAACACACACATACCACACACAGCTCTGGCCCACCTGTACACAAACAGCTCTTCCCCTCACTCATACACACAGCCCCTACTTGTAAAGGAAGTCTTTTTAGGCCCCTTTCACACTTGTGCGACTTATCCTGCAACTTGGGACTGCAAAGTCGCATGACAAGTCGTTCCCCATGATTTCCAATGATAACTATTAATATATGTGCGACTTCAAGTCGTGCCGACTTCAAAGTAGTCCCTGTACTACTTTGGTCTGACCTTCCTGTGAGTTGAGGTCCATAGACCTTATGTTTATGCAGGCATTCCCTGAAATCGCGTCGTAATCCAGGAAAAATCATAGCAAAATCGCGGCCACAAAACGACTTTTAAGTCGTGGCAATGTGAAAGGAGCCTTAGTCCCAGCTTGTTTCCAAAAAGCTGACAAGCTGAAAAATGTCCCTGAGACTCAGAGAGGAGCTGCAGCCAATTACAGTCCATAATACAGTACAAGCAGAACTCACACGAGGAATGCATATGCAGAAAGCAGCTACAGGTGGCAGTAAAAACCCAAATGTGAGCAAAATAACAGAGCAGCATTTCCCGACTCTTCTGTGAATGAATGCATAGAGAAGGACAGGGCAGCCATGCTCTTCCCGGCCCTGCTCGGCAGCTAGGCCCCGTGGGACGCACGGGCCCCTCACGTGTGTATTGGTTGTCCCTCCCTGATGGCAGCCCTGTTTGTAGTTTTCTTAAACCTCTGAGATTTCTGGACAGCCTCACTACTCCCTTACTCCCTTTCTCCCTTATCCTAGCCCACCAAGGTATCCAACTGCTGCCTGGGAAACTTCCAACACTCTGACTGAGGGCAACGAACAGGCTGAGCTTTCTCTGGCCTTGCGGAACATTGGAATTCAAAGCTGACAGAAAGTTTTACAGGCAGTAGCCAGTCATCTTAGTGTTGTCAGGGCCAGTACTGAAAACCTCTCACACTCCTAAGAGTGTCAGAGATTGAAGACAACTGGAAAGTGTTTCTTGATGACAGTGTCTCTTTAAACCTATACACCAGGTATGCTCCAAATTGGACCAATGTAAGTATGCATATCTCATACCTGAAGGATGCTGAGGAGTTAAACAATTACTGTAGTAGTCAATACCTCTACAGTAATCACTGCAATCTTCTGGATTCTTTTTTTTTTTTTTTTTTTATATCAGAAAACCGGTTCACCGGGACATACAATAATAACATGGTCACGTTTAACATCGATAAAGTCAAAGGTTCAAATAAATTAATTACAATACAATGGTATAAATGATACAAGAAGCATCCCTTTTCCAAAGACATATGTGTCAGGGAAGGATATAGCAGTGTAGGTAGTCTTGTTGATTCTTATTACGTATATAACCAGACTCATAACAGGCTTTCCTCTGGTCATCTATCTGTCTGTGTACCTTGTATTTTGATTATGGTATGTCAGGATGTCATACTCCCGTGATAAGTGGTTCCCTATTCTTTTAAAAAAAATAACAGGGGGGAAGAACAGGTTAATAGCGGGCAGAGCCCATACAGAGTGGAAAGAGAAAGGTGGATTAGGGTGAAGAGGGGGACGCACAAAGAGGTGGGGTGGAGGTTGGGGTAGTAATTCATGAACGTGTATCTTAGCTTTCGCCTGTCATATGCTATTTCTAATTACATGTAACAGAGTTATATTCACTGACCTCGGGGGGCCTGCCCTTCTTCTGAATATTTGAAGATATTCCATAGTTGCCAAGTTTTGGAGTACGTTTCCTGTCTGTTTTGGCTTGTGAGGATTAAGTCCTCCATCTGATTGATATCTTCAACTTTTTTGAACCAGAAGGCTATGGTCGGTGTGTGGGGGGATTTCCAAAAGAGTGGGTTGCAAGCCTTTGCTGCATCTAGTAAGTGGCGTATGATTGATTTTTTGTAAGTCCGTGCAGGGGTGTCAGTAGCATGTAGGAGGAAATATGCAGGGTCGTCCGGAATGTTACGGTCCGTGAATTTTTGAGCTATCAGGCGGACTTCTCTCCAGAAGTTCTGGATCCGGGAACAGGACCAGAAAATATGAAGGAGTGTGCCTTTTTCCTCTTGGCATCGCCAGCAAACATTCGACGCCGAAGGGAAAATCGTGTTAAGTAGCGCTGGAGTTCTGTACCAGTGCGTGAGGATTTTGTAGTTTGTCTCCTGGATCTTGGTGCACAAGGAGGATTTGTGTGTGAATTTAAGGATGTGCTGTGTTTTGCTGGTTGTAAAGTGGCAGTTTAGTTCCCTTTCCCACTTGGTGAGGCTTTGCAGTTGACATTCCCCTGGTGGTACAATTAACATACTATATGTTAGTGAGAGTGAGTGTAGCAAGGTCCCTGTCCCCGTGCATAGCTCCTTGGGTGGCGTGAGGGCCTGGTTGGTATCATTGGGTGGTGGCATACTGCGTAGGAAGTGGTGGAGCTGCAGCGCTCTCAGAAAATCTAGTCGAAACTGTCCCTCTGGGTCTGATAGTTCCACGATCATTTTCCATCGACCCATAGCGCTGAAATGTGAGGCTTGGTACAATCCCCCCTCTCTCAACTCCCCAAACCTCCCAAGGCCTGGTTCAAATAGGAGGTTACCCAATATGGGACGAAGGAGTGAGTCACGGGAAAAGAGGAAGGAAGAGTGAACCAGTTGTGCACAGACCCTAATCGTGTTACCTATTAATGGGTTGCGTTTGAGATCTGATGGAAGGGCGGTGTAGCACCAGGGGGCTCTGTGTAGGGGAGTCACACTCTGTGATTGTTCAAGTTGCGTCCATAATTTGGTATTTGTATGTCGGCACCAGTCTATAAGCCTACTTAGGTGGGTCGCCTTATAGTAGGTGCAAAGTTCTGGCATTGCCAGGCCTCCGTTGGGTTTGGGAAGTGAGAGAATCTTTCGTTGTAGGCGCTTTTTTTTCCCTGCCCAGAGGAATTTTATGAAAGCTGCTCATATTTGGTTAAAGTAGTCTGTGGGTATATGAATAGGGATGGTCTGCAGGAGGTAAAGGAACTGGGGTAGGATTGTCATTTTAAGAATGTTGCAGCAGCCAAACCAAGAGTGTAGACCGCTGGTCCATTTATCTAGTAATTTTTGGACATTTTTTAGTAGGGGAGGGAAGTTAAGTTTGAATAGTTGGGAGAATGTCGGAGGTATGTGTGTACCCAAGTATTTCAGGGCTGTAGTGGTCCATTTTAAGTGGAAACTGGTTTGGAAATGTGTGAGTTGTGGTTGAGGGATTCCCAGACCCATCGCTTCTGATTTGCTAAAATTAATTTTATAGATTAGCAAGTTGACCATAGGTGTGGAATTCTTTCATAAGGTTGGGGAGAGAGATGGTTGGGTTTGTGAGGGAAAACATCAGGTCGTCAGCATATGCGGAGACTTTAAATTGTTCCTTGTTAACCTCTACCCGGTAATGTCTGGGTTCAACCTAATGTGACACAGGAAGGGTTCTAGGGTCAACGAGAAGAGCAACGGCGAAAGTGGGCATCCTTGTCGGGTCCCGTTAGTAATTGGGAAGGCCTCTGAGATTACCCCATTTGCTCTAATTCTGGCCGTTGGGTCTGAATACACCGCGGTTATCCAGTTCAACATTTTGTCTCCTAGTCCTATGTGTTTCAGCGTTTCGAACATAAACTTCCAGCTAACCCGGTCGAACACTTTTTCAGAGTCTGTCCCAAGAAAGACGCACGGAGTTTTGGTGCTGTTAGCTACATGTAGTAGATTGAGGACTTTAATCGTATTGTCTCTAGCTTCCCTGGTTGGGATGAAGCCAACTTGATCTAAGTGTACGAGAGAAGTGAGGTGGTGTTGTAGCTTGGAGGATTTGATCTTTGTGAAGAGTTTGAGATCAGTATTCAGAAGGGAGATTGGGCGGTAGGATCCGCATTGACCAGGATTTTTGCCCTCTTTTGGTATAACTGAGATTTGCGCCTGTACTGTGGATCTGTGAGATCATTATAAAGTCTGACCAGATGTTGGCCTAGGGAGGGAAGTAAAGTCTTGTAATAGGAGATAGTAAGTCCATCCGGACCTGGAGCTTTACCTGGTTTGGTACTACTTAGTGCAAGTTGTAGTTTGGACAAGGTAATGGGGTCATCTAATAGTGTTTTTGCTTTGTCTGGGAGGGACGGCATAAGGGATGACGATATATAATCTGCAGTCGCTTCTGGGATGTTTTGTGTCTCGTTTAGATTGTATAAAGAGGAGTAGAAGGAACTGAACTCCTGCACAATATGCTGGGGTAGGGAAACCTTCCGTCCCGTGGGGGGACATGATGTGAGGTATGCATGACGCGAATCTTTGCTCTCTGAGCGATTGGGCCAGTAGTCTCCCGCATTTGTTACCGGATTCATAAATTTTCCTTCGACTAATCTGTAGTGCCGCTTTTGCTTTGTAGCGTAAGAGGTCGGTGACCTGCATACGAACTAAGTCAAGTTGTCTTTCTAGTTGTTTGGTGGGTGTCTGTTTGTGATTTGCTTCTAATGTTTGTAATTTCTTTAGTAGTGTGTTCAGCTGTGCAGTCCTTTGTTGTTTGAGTCGTGAGCCATGTTTGATGAGTATCCCCCTAATAACGGCTTTGTGCGCTTCCCACACCAATTCGGTGTCGCAGTCAGGGGTGCTATTAGAAGTAAAGTAGTGACCTATTTTCTTAACTACCTCCGCCAGAACGTCCGGATCTTTCAGTAGGCCCTCATTCAATCTCCATGGTGGTCTCTGTGTCGACGGGGTGTCTGAGATAGCGTAACGCAGTGTTATCGGAGCGTGGTCCAGCCACGTGATTGATCCTATTGTGGTTTCTTTGATCGCTTGTAGATGTCTGTGAGGAATCAGGAAGTAGTCGATACGAGAGTACGTCTGGTGTGGTTTAGAAAAGAAGGTATAGTCTTTTTCTCCCGGGTGAAAAAGACACCAAGCATCTATCAGTTGCATGGAATGTAGTATCGAACTGATACGTTTACGCATGTCTCACGAGTTAGAAGACGTTCCACTGGAAGTGTCCTCTGACGGTGTAAGGGGGACGTTAAGGTCTCCGTCCAGGATCAGTTGCCCAACTGAGAATTTCATAAGTAATTCTAAATGGCGTTTGAGGAATACGTCTTGGTGTGTGTTGGGGGCATATATGTTGGCTAAAGTCACTCTTGCGTCTCCTATCTGCCCCTTTAGGAAGAGGAATCTGCCTTCCCTGTCATGTTTTACATCTATGAGTGACCAAGGAATTTTAGCTGAAGTTAGACTGGAGACCCCTCTGGATTTAGCTTCCGTGTACCTTGAGTGGTATACCACTGGGTAAAATCTGTTCTGAAGTGTCGGTAGGGAACCTTCTCTAAAGTGTGTTTCCTGCAAAAGGACGATGTCAGCTCCCATGTGGCGCATGTCATGAAGCAGCATATGTCTTTTCTCAGGTGTGTTTAGACCTTTCACATTTAGAGAGACTATATTTAGAATAACCATGTTCGCAAATTGTAAGGGTGTTGGGGGTAGAGGGATGTGGGGGGGGGGGGGGAGGGGGGGAGGGTAAGGGGGGAGAACTGGAGGTTAAGAGGGGTAGAGTCAGTAGATGGGGGTGGATAGACCCAATTAAGAGTTAGGAAGAAGTTAGGAAGCTGTCACTAGGATGTGCAGCTTGGTAGGAATACTAAAGTAGCCGAACTGGCTACTACGCTCCCCAGGAAAAAAAATACCTGGGTATGGAGTGCAGTCCTATGTGGGATGATGGATAAACAGTGCAGGGATGCAAGCCCCCGGACCCCCCCATCCACCCCCGACTATTTATGATTTTAGTGTGTGTGAAGGCGGTGTACCACTGAAAATAAAACAGGTAGATTGACTATGAAATATCATATGTACTAGTGGTATAAGCAAATAAACAGGCAAAGGCAAAAAATGGAGCCAACATTACCAGAAGCAAAATAGTTTCATTCGTTTGAGTGACAGTCCCATCCCCATCCAGCATTAAAGATTGTCCAAGTAAAGTGGAGTAAATGTGGGTAGCCCTATAAGCAGTAGTGTTCCAGTGTGCAGGAGATGGCACACAATTTGTGATCTGTATGTCACATACCGGGAGGCGTTTAAGTGTCCCACCCCTGTCACTGCACTTAAAGCGGGGGTTGAACAATGAGGGTGTACCCCTCTCCCCCCCCCAACGCCTGTGGTAGCAGTTAGGGTAAACGTGTAAGTGTATCTACTACCGCAATACAAAGCAAAAAGGTGTAACCGAACAGGAACAAGGCCAATCCACTGCTCGCTGTATCACTTCCATGAATAAGTAGAGCTGTGTTCCCATCGGTGGCTTCTCTTCCTATGGAAAGCGTGGCATATTGAGTCCCATATAGGCTACTCCCCTGTTGACCCTTTATTTCACAGTCTCCAGCGTCCTCTGAGCCAAATAAGGCCTCTAAGGGTTGTAAAGGGAGTGTCCCAAGAGATCCTTAGTTAGGGCTGCACCTGTGATCAGAAGGAGAGTTCAGTAGAAAAGCCCCATAGAGTCCTGCCATAGCACAGATGCAGAGTTGGAACAGCCAATAGTAGGCTTTAAGTAATGGAGTCAACTTTTGCACTAAACGTGCAATGTAGGCCTGTACACTGGCCATCGCTGGTCCTGGCGGGTATGGTAAGGGGGAGGGGGGGGTAGGCAACTAGGGTACTGTCACTTGTCTGGTCTCCCCACTAAAAACGGGGTAAGTGTCTGGAGGTTATTGCCTTGTGTGCAGGGACTGGGGGCTACCCACATTGGCCTTAGCAGGTTGAGCTGGACAGGGATGGATGAATGGCCGCTGGCCTACTCACGCAGTTCTCCTTCCGAGGCCGTCCGGTGCCTCCTTCTGTTCCTCAGTTGGCGTGGTAGCAGGGAGCCATGGAACATGAGGGGACCTGATCTTCCAGCTAGGTGTGGGAGAAACTGGAGCCAGTCCGGTACTTGAATTGGTTCCGTATCCATGAATTGGAAGAGAGCTGGGAGATCCGCGGTTCGCTGAAGGGTAAAGATGCCTGTGTCCTTGCGGAACGTCACTGACAGTGGATATCCCCAGCGGTACGTTAGACCTTTCTGTTTTGCTAGATCAAGGAGGGGGCGGAGGAGGGCTCTATGTCTCAGAGTTGCCCTTGATAAGTCCGGCAGTATTTTGGTCTGCATGCCCCCCACTTCCACATCCCCGTGTTCCCAGGCCCGGCGGAGAATGCTTTCCTTCTGGGTATAACGATGTAGTCTGCACACTACATCACGGGGCCTGTTCGGGTCTTCAGACCTAGGGCCAAGAGCCCTGTGAACTCTGTCCAGTTCGATGGTAATTTCAGGGTCTTCTAACACGGAAGATCTCTCTTACCGTCTCCCCGAGGCTCTCTGATTCTGTCCCCTCCAGGATCCCCCGAAGCCGCAAGTTGTTTCTGTGACTTCGGTCCTCGATATCCTCCAGGTGGAGTTGTAAGGCTATGGCGGAATCTCGTTGCTGGTCTCTGGTTTGCTCCAACGCTGATACTCTGCCCTCTAAGGAGGATACCGAGGCTTCCCCTGTTGTCATTCGGTCTGCTAGGGTAGAGACTTCTCCCCTTACCTCCTGTATGTCACGTCGGTGGGTTTCCTCTAGTCTGAGGATGAGATCCTCAATGTCCGTCCTGGTGGGGAGAGCCTGCAGCAGATTTCGGATGTCTTGGTCAATCATGATGGGTTCAGGTGGTTGTGGGGATGCCATCATGTCCCAATGCAATCCTCTAGTTGTATCCAGGGAGTGTTCAGGTGTAGCTCGGGAGCTGGAAGAGTTATGAGCTCTGCACTGTTTTGAGGCCTTCTGCTTATACCCACGTGGGAGGCCTCGTGGCGCCGCTACTTTGGCTCCGGGAGACGGCCCCTGTAACTGCTTGAAATAATGGCGGATTTCTCCTGGGCTTCTGCCAACGGGTGTCCCCCGTGTTGTTGCTCTTGTTCTGTGCCTTTTAGTTGATTGCATACCTCTTACAAGGTGTATTTAGCTGGGTTGTTTAGGACGAGGCCGGGAGCTCAAAGAAAAAGCAGCCTCACTCAGCCATGTCCAGGCCACGCCCCCAATCTTCTGGATTCTGTGCATAGTGGTTGCCCCACTGCACACTGACCACAGGGGGATGCTCACTAGACCCTGCCATCATTCACAAAACGTCTAGTATTTTTTTTAATGATAACAAAGTGTTCTCTGACTGAACAAGGTAGAGATTATGATAACACCACCCCTCCTCTCCATTTCCAGTCAAAGAACATCTTGCATTAATTGAAAAAAATTGAAGGTGCTCTGTAAATGGAGGGAGTTTAAGGTGAGCACCTCCCTGTGGTCAGTGTGCAGTGGGGGCAGACACTCAGCACAGGACCAGGATGATTCCTGCGATCACTATAGTAGCGCTGACTACTACAGTGATTATCAGCTTCCATACCGGTCCCTCAAGTATGGGATATGCTTACTTACATTGATTCCAACTGAGCTAATATAAATATTTGCAATTAAGATTATATCTGAGGTTCAGCTTTAAATCAGGCTCCTTTAAAGTGCATATTTTGCAAAATTTAAAGGCTAAGAGTTCAGCTTTTTTTCTCTAAAGTGTAGCTTCCCTTATCATCAAAGGGGTTGTAAACCCTCGTGTTTTTTCACCTTAATGCATCTTATGCATTAAGGTGAAAAACACCTGGCAGTCACTGGCCCCCCCAGTCCCCCCCCCCCCGTTTTACTTACCTGAGCCCCTTCATCGCCTCGGCGGGGACGCAATGTCCCTCTCTCCACGGGGTCCTGGCTCTTGATTGGATAGATTGATAGCAGCGCAGCCATTGGCTCCTGCTGCTGTCAATCAAATCCAATGACGTGGGTGCCGTGGGGCCGAGTCGGGCATTCGTGTCTGTGGATGCAATAGCTGGACTCGGGAGCACGCCCGCAAGGTAACCCCCTCGGGAGAACGCTCCTCCTAGGGGGTTATCTGATGCAGGGAGGAGCCGCCGAGGGGCCCCAGAAGGGGATGTTCAGGGACACTCTGTGCAAAATGAGCTGCACAGTGGTGGCAAGTATGATGTTTGTTATTTTTAAAAAATAATAAACAATCCTTTACAATCACCTTGATGTACCTCTGTTGTAGTATAAAAATAAATAAATGAAAAAGCATTACCTATAGTCTAAAGCAAGCATCACCTCAGCATCCAATTTCTTCTATAGAAAACTCCTCCATGACTTCTCGGTATATGCCCTGCAGGATGGGAAAACTGTTAGCAGAGTGAGGCTGGGTTCACACCAATTCGCATAGCAGAGAATGTAACTGGCTCTCTATGGAGCTGGTTCACATATCTCCAGGGAAGCTGCGGAGTGCACTGCACAATAACACTGTGTGTCTTTGGCTCTGTTTCAGGGCTGAATTCAGGCAAAGATTCGTCCCTGAAATGGAGAACAGGGACGCACAACGTTCCTGTGCGATCCACGGCCGGTTTCAGTGTAAACCGAGCCTCGGGAAGCACTTCAGCAGCTGACCTCATTAAAACGCATATCCTGAACCTGCGCCCCTACCTCTAGGACATTGCTTCTGCCCACCTCTACAGTTGCATGCTTCTCCAATCATTGTTGTTGTCAGTGAGCACCATTCTCCCTCAATACACAGCTAGTGTCCCCCTCTGCTGTTGAATTGTTTTGTGCCTTACCTTCTCTTTGCATGGATCATTCATTCGGCAGAGTGTGCATGCTGGAGCAGAAGAAGAAACTGAGCGATCAGCCTGTGTGGAGAAGAGCTACAGTTGATAACAGGAGAAGTGTGTTCCTGGAAGAGTGTAAAGCTGACCATACACTATACAATCTGATTGTACAATATCCTACCAGCAACTATGTAGAGCATGGGCCTGCCTGATTGGATGCAGAGTAATTGGATAGATTGGTATGTTCTTTTATTATATGGTTTTGGTAAATCTAAAGGAGATCATACAGAGATTGTAGAATCAGATTGTATAGGGTATGGTCACCTTTATACACTTAAAATTAACTAGTCAAAATTTCGGTGCCGTTACTTGTTAAGGGCACCCCAAATGTGGAAGCAAGCATGCATTTTGTCACATGCACAAATGTGGAAAAACGAGCAGTAAAAAAAGTGCAAAAGTTTGTGCTTGAGAGCTATAGGATGCCCTGCGTATGCACGGCGTTTCTGTATCTCCATTGTCAGACTGCTGCTGACACACCTCCTCCCAGCCCTGTATAGTTCAAATTACGGCAGCTATGGTTGTGCCTGTACCCTCATTAGATTTCTCTTAACATGTCCCCCCTTCTAGCCCTGCACAGTTCTTGTGCCTGTATCCCCTTAGAGACTCCTCCAAACACATCCCCCCTATGAGTCCTCCAGCGACTGGAGAGATTGTGCCTGTACTCCCATCAGACTCCTGTTGACATCCCCCTCCAGCCCAGTCCCTCATTGTTTGAATGACAGTACCTGAGATATGTGACATCAGCAGAAGCTGGCGATCTTTTACAAGGATTCCTAACCCCTAACATCCGAAGCTCAGGATGTACAGTAGTTTTGAATGGAGATCATGACTGCTGGAAACAATTGGAAAGAAAGGTATTTACAATGACTTTTTTATTTTTATTAAAACATTTTTCATTATAATATTTATATTGTAAGGGTTCTCATAAACCATAAAAATATCCAAAAACAATTAAATGTTGATTAAAAAATTGAAAACTAGCTATCCTGTAAAATACCTGTGCTTTCTCTGGTTCTGATTGCTGGCTTCTATGTCACTACAGCCCTGCAGGGACACAGTAGAAACATAATGGACAGCGGATGGAACCATGGTGGGCAGCGGGAAGTTCCAAACATCTGACACACCCTGAAATGTTGGGTGATGAAGATTCTGATACTGATTCATAGTCTGTTCTATTACAGGTTCTCACCCATGGTGTTTATCTATCTGTGTTCTGTTATTCCTTCCATCTTTATACTGGAACTTAAACTCATACATTTGGCACAAAAAGAGAGCAACATAACAACAAATACAACATGTGATAACAATCAAGGAATGGTATGTATCAGATAATGTTGTGTCCATAACCTTTCAAATTGCCAAGAAGTATCCTATGCACTATGACTGCCTCTCTCTTGGGTGGCCAACAATATAGAAAATGCATCAGGGAAACCAAAAGCTTAAAAGGAACTCATTGCAGCCAGGGCCGTCTTTAAGGCAGGACAAATGGGGCAGCTGCCCTGGGCCCTGTCATTGTTGTGGGGCCCAAAGCAGTTCCCTCATACTTGCCAACTATCCCCGTTTAAATTCCCTCGTCCCTTGAAGTTTTAATCCTGTGCTGTGTCCCGATATCTCAATGTGAAGTGCTGTTACTAATGCTGCCCAGCTCTGCCCTATTGTTGTGTACAGATGACTCACCTGCAGACCCTGTGTTTACATGTAAATAACCGGCATTCATATGTAAATAGCGGCGGCATTACCAAGTAAATAGCTGCGGCGGTATTGAAATGTATATAAAGGCGGCATTCATATGTATATTATGTTCCCCTGCAGTGAGGAGATGATGTGCTGTAACCTCTAAATAATCAGTGTGCCGAAATGTGTGCTGTAACCGCTGGCAACCAGTCAGTAAGCAGTAATGATATGGTGTAACCGCTGGCAACCAATTGCAATTGCTGACTGATCTGATACAGTAAACTGATTTTAAGTCTAGCTGCTATTTATTGTATGTCTCAGAGCAGGTGGAGAGTGAAATTGCATGGGAGGGGGGGCCCAAGAAAATTTTTGCCTAAAGTCCAATCAATATTAAAGACGACCCTGATTGCAGCCATTAGCTTTATGTGTCTTGGAAGCATGGCCTCTCCATGAATTGCAGAATTAATTTGGGTGGCTACAAACATGAGTGAACAAATCAGTGAGCATGAGTCTTATGTTCCCGTATAAGGCAACATGCACACTAAACACTCCAGCAGCAGCTTTTGAGCATTTTGTTGTGCTTCTAGAAGCAAATAGTGTTATCCTATGTTTCAATGCACACTATTTTAATCTAGAAGCGCTGTTGGAGCTTAAAGTGTAAATTCAGGCAAGGATTAACTAACTCTAAACCTGCTCTCGGCCACATTCTAAACCTAATCTATCTAACCCTATAAACCAAAAATCACTGTACTTATCTATTCTGCAGACAATCCAGTTTCCAGCAGTGAAAGCTGTGTGTAGGAGAGGACCGACCATAGCTGTGAAATGGCTGGGAAGTTACCGTATTTATCGGCGTATAACACGCACTTTTTTCCCTTAAAATCAGGGGAAAGTCGCAGGTGCGTGTTATACGCCGATCCCCTGCGATCCCGAGCTGTCACAATTTTAAAATCGCCGACCCCGATTTGAAAATGGCGCCGCCGGCGCCGAAATACACCGAGCCGGTCCTCGGCTCTTTCCGGCGGCTCTCGTTTACTTTCGGCTCCACTCGTAGTCCCGAGCGGAGCTATCCGAACCTACTCGGCTAGGTTCGGATAGCTCCGCTCGGGACTACGAGTGGAGCCGAAAGTGAACGAGAGCCGCCGGAAAGAGCCGAGGACCGGCTCGGTGTATTTCGGCGCCGGCGGCGCCATTTTCAAATCGCGGTCGGCGATTTTAAAGCTCAGGACAGGGGATCGAAGGCTGCACTGGGAAAGGCTGCACTGGGAAAGGCTGCAATGGGAAAGGCTGCACTGGGGAAGGCTGCACTGGGGAAGGCTGCACTGACATGGCTGCACTGACATGGCTGTACTGACAAGGCTGCACTAACAAGGCTGCACTGAGAAGGCTGCACTGACATGGCTGCACTAACAAGGCTGCACTGGGGAAGGCTGCACTGACATGGCTGCACTGACATGGCTGCAATGATGGGCATTTAAATGTAAGTTTTTTTTCCTTCAACTTCCCTCCTAAAAGTTTTTTTTTCCTTAAAATTCCCTCCTAAATTGGGGTGCGTGTTATACGCCGGTGCGTGTTATACGCCGATAAATACGGTATCTCACCAATAGACTTACTATGGGGCTTCTGTTGTTGGCTGACTCTCCTGTACACGGCTATACACTTAAGCCGTTGCTGACAGCTGATGCTGGGAGCGGACCGAATCGACTGCAGAATAGGTAAGTATAGCGATTTTTGCTTTACAGGGTTGGATAAATTAGGTTTAGACTGTGGCAGAGAGCAGGTTTAGCGTTAGGTTTCCACTTTCAGCTTCTAGGAGCAGAAAAAAAAACAATTTTTTGCATTTTTGGGAGCAGAACAAAATGCTATTATGAGCATTTTTCATCCAGCGTTTTTCTGGCAGTTTTTTAGCTTATCGTGTGCTTGGAGCCTAAACCTGCTGATCCTGGAAAAGGTATTGAGTCAGGAAACTCTGACACTTTTCTGACTCTCATTTGTAGCATGCTTGCTCTGGGCCTGTAACTGAACAGTACTGAAATCAGACAAAGCCAGGCATCTAAAATTTTCTAAAACACAATATAGTGATAACAATCAGCGCAAATTAACCCACTAAAATGAATTATACAATAAGAGCAACAAATGTGAATAATGCTGCACAGTCAAACACTGTAAAGTGATTCCACAACACCTCAAATGAATATTCAAACATAAATCAGTGTAGCGCAGCAATAAAAAAACAAATGCAATTAATAAACAGTCTAAAAAGTCCCATAAAGATGTGATAGCATACACATCCAACAAACTGTGAATATATCGTGAATAATAAATAAAACAATGTAGACAAAATCTTCCATTAATCTGTGCACATAATCATGTACTTCCAAGCACCCCGTGCCTACTCTCCTCATGCACAGTGAGAATCCATCACCAGGTTAAGGGTCTGCTCACCTCCATACAAATAAAAATCGCTTCTCTCTTTACACCCAGACAAATCTCTTCACTCCTCCTCAATTGGACAGAGGCTTCCATCCTCACGGCTCACTGAGGATCACCCAGACTCAGCTCATGTGTAACAAAGCAAAAAGGACAAGCACAGTGTACTCCGTAACAACTCTTTATTAAAACTCCACTTAAAATTACACTTATAATAAAGTAAACAATATACGCTTTACAAGCAATATTGTCCGGCTCGACACCTCTATCGGCGCAACTTCACTAAGCTTGACTCCTCCCCTATTAATTGCATTTGTTTTTTTATTGCTGCGCTACACTGATTTATGTTTGAATTTTCTAAAACAGCCCAGTAATTGCAGCGCATATACTTTTCTAATTAAGAGTCACTTTAATAAGATCTAAACTTAGTTTCTTTTTTTTTTTTTTTCAATTTAAATACTGTTTATTGAAAAATAAATAACAGTACAAAATTATCGAACTGGTAGAGACCACCAGGAGTAACATATCTATGTAAGTTACATTAGTGTCAAGAAGTACATGTACCTCCCCTTGATTCAAAAACAAGATAAAAGTGTACACAAATGACGACTCAAGGTCGTCAATCCAAACTCTATCTCCTAGAGTGAGGCTGCCAGAGGTCAGGAAAGGGAACCTAAAGTTCACAGGTACCAGAGTTCCTCCAGGTTCGGCCACGCACCCCAATTGGGAACCTGCTGTACGCGGACCCGCCTAGAGGGACCCTGGGATAGCATAATAGCCTTCTCTGAACCTGTCCTGAGCTCACGGACCGCCCATTGTTGATCAAATGAGAGCTCTGTCGTTTCAAAGAAGGGAGTAAAAACAGACTATGAGCCTAACTGTAACAAAATAGAAAGTATCACTTATACAGGGGACTAACCCCAAAACTTAGAGAAGGTACCTGCTAAATCATTAAATTGTGAATTTTTCAATTTTCAAATTGTACAGCCGTAATATATCTTTGAAGGAAAAATATACAGTTAAGGGGGTTACTGCCAGGTACTCTATTCTCAACTTTTGCTCATCATACTTAGAAGGATTTTAGACAGAAGGTAGTAGTAAACTTAGTTTCAAGCAAGATGTAGATAGGGCTGGATTAACGTAGGGGCTATTGGAGCTGTACCTCCAGGCCCCTACCATAATATTGGTCCAATACATTGATTCTAGACACAATTACCGGCCGCCAACCGCTGGCCGCTACATTGCCTTGCAGACACCAGACAGCTGAATTGTAGGCCCAATACAGACATTAAGCCAGCCGGCGGGCACTACATACATTGCCTTGCAGAACGGTCTCTTGCAGCACTGTACCAGTGCACCACGGCTGAACATGCTCCTCCCCTTGGAGTCCAGCACACTTCCCTGTCGGGTTGAGCTTGACCTCCCGGCCGGCGTGACGTCATCTAGAGGCTAGATGGGAAAGGAGTGCGGGTGGTGCCGCTGCGAGCAAGGAAGATGAAGCACTATACAACTACAAGTAAGCTCTGCATGGGGATGGCAGTTGATAAGTTGCTATCCTTTTGTGCAGCTCAGTGTACTGTCTGAAGTGGGTTAACTCTTGGGGAGGGGGTGCTATCAGTGCAGCTCATCAGTGCCACCTATTAATGCCCATTAGTGCAGCTCATCAGTGCCACCTATCAGTGCCAGTGCCACCTATCAGTGCAGCTCATCAGTGCCAGTGCCACCTATCAGTGCAGCTCATCAGTGCCGCATATTAGTGCTGCCTCAATAGTGCTGCCTTATCATTGCCCATCAGTGCAGCCTATCAGAGCCCATCAGTGCCGCATATCAGTGCAGCCCATCAGTGCCGCCTATCAGTGCAACTCATCAGTGCTGCCTATCACTGCCACTTATCAGTGCCCATCAGTGCTGGCTATCAGAGCCCATCAGTGCTGCCTCATCAGTGCCGCTTTATCAGTGCCACCTATAAATGCCAGTGCCACCTATCAGTGTTCATCAGTGCTGCCTATTAGTTCCCATCAGTGCTGCTCATCAGTGCCACCTATCAGTGCTGCCTATCAGTGCCCATCAGTGCTACCTATAAGTTCCCATCAGTGCAGCCCAACAATGCCGCATATTAGTGATACCTCATCAGTGCCCATAAGTGCTGCCTATCAGTGCAGCTCATCAGTGCTGCCTATCAGAGCCCATTAGTGCTGCATATGAGTGCCCAGTACAGCCCATCAGTGCCGAATATTAGTGCTGCCTTATCAGTGCCACCTTATCAGTGCTGCCTTATCAGTGCAGCTCATCAGTGCCGCATATCAGTGCAGCCTCATCAGTGCTGCCTCATTGGTGCCCATCAGTGTTGCCTATCAGTATAGCCCATCAGTGCCACTTATCAGTGTAGCATCATCAGTGAAGAAGAAAAATTACTTTTGTGCAATATATTATAAAAAACTAAGAAAAACATTTTTATTTTCAAAAATGTCAGTCTTTTTGATGTTTAGCAAAAAATAAGAAAATTACTTAGAACCCCCAAACATTATATATATTTTTTTGTAACACCCTAGAGAATAAAATGGCGGTTGCAATACTTTGTCACACCGTATTTGCAAAGCGGTCTTTTAAGCGCACTTTTTTTGGAAAAAATTAATTTTTTTATTAAAAAAATAAGACAACAGTAAAGTTAGTCCAATTTTTTTTTTATATTGTGAAAGATGATGTTATGCTGAGTAAATTGATACCCATCATGTCACACTTCAAAGTTGCACACGCTCATGGAATGGCGACAAAATTTTACCCTTAAAAATCTCCATATGTGATGTTTAAAAAATTCTACAGGTTACATGTTTTGAGTTACAGAGGAGGTCTAGGGCTAGAATTATTGCTCTTGCTCTAACAATCACGGCGATACCTCACATGTGTGGTTTGAACACTGTTTCATATGCGGGAGCTACTCACGCGTGCATTCGCTTCTGCAAGCTTGGCGGGCCGGGGCGCGTTTAAAAAAAAAAAATTCTTATTTATTTTACCTTTTTATTTTTTATTTTTACATGGTTCTTTTAAAAAAAAATGTGTCACTTTTATTCCTATTACAAGGAATGTAAACATCCATTGTAATAGAAAAAAAGCATGACAGGGCCTCTTAAATATGAGATCTGGGGTCAAAAAGACCTCAGATCTCATATTTACACTAAAATGCAATTAAAAAAAAAAAAATTAAATGTCATTTGAAAAAAATAAAATGTTGCTTTGAGAGCTATGGGCGGAAGTGACGTTTTGACGTTGCTTCCACCCTGCAATGGTATGGAGATGGGTGGGGGCCATCTTCCCCTCACTCATCTCCATACCTAACAGGGAGAAGGACGCGATCGGAGGGCATCGGAGGGCATCGGAGGGCATCGGAGAGCGGTGGGAGGAGGGGGGCCCCCTCTCCCGCCACCGATAAAAGTGATCTCGCTGCGAATCTGCCACAAAGACCACTTTTATCTGAAAGCAGACCGCCTGCTGAAGAAGAGGATAATGGGGTTATGGCAGCTAACTGCTGCCATAACAACGATATCCCTCTTCAAACAGCCGACGTATAACGATGGTGGGCGGTGTTTAAATACCACCAAAAGAAATCTATATTTGTGGGAAAAAAATGATAAAAATTTCATATGGGTACAGCGTTGGGTTGACCGCGCAATTGTCATTGAAAGTGTGACAGCACTGAAAATTGGTCTGAGCATTTCCATTAAAAGGCCCACCTCAGCACCAGGCCCATGATACTCTTAATCTGGCCCTGGATGTAGACATGAGAAAAATGCTGGGCATCAGCTGATTGTCACAAAAGGGCATTAACACCTAAAAAATTCTTCTGTTATCACTGCTCATCCAACAATCATACTTTTAGCATAGTTGAACAGGCATATATTATTGTTCTTTTTGAAGAGTTGCCCTATACTTTGCAGATCTCATCAATATACATACTTAGGCAATTTTAGCCTGCGGGTTTATGCACTGATCTTGTTTTTTTTCTTAAAACATGTGTCAAAACATGTACATTTCCTCATGTTTGTTGCTTTAAATACCCTGCAAGTACAAAAAAACAACCCATTGACTTGTCGGAAATGCACTCAGCTCCTAGGTCCTGCTGTGAACTGACAACACACAGCATTTTTGTGGCCTGAGTGTTGTCAGCCTTGCCCAGTGTATTTTACTACACTAATCAACCACTCCCCACTCTCAGATCTCCAAAACAAAGAATAACTATGTTGTAGTCCAGGATAACAACTAGGCAGGATAAAAACTAGGAGGGCTTAAAACCTTCCCACCTGGCCTATTGTAAAATGATGGCCGAGTGGGACATTTGCTGTTCTGGGGACCAATCACAGTAGATCACATGACAATTGTACACAATAGATGGCTTCAGTTCATACCATTCATTGTGCACTATTTTGGTAATCTCTCTAATTGGTCACAGGGATCACATGGTACAAACAGGGCCAATCACAGATCATCTGTACCATGTGATTAGCTGTAACCAATCATAGCTAATCACAATAGTAAACACCTAATGAATAGATTTTATTTTAAAGAAATGGTTGCTTATAACAGTGAAATTCACTATTATAATTTTTTTTTAATTAAATAAACAGATTTTTAAAAAAAATAAAAAAATAAACTTTAAACTTTTTTTTTTTTTTACATACTGTCACCAGTCAGTGTCCCAGATCACTGCCACACCAGGTATATGGTATATGATGACACTATACTACACTGGCGACAGTATCTCACATGGCAAGGATAACTTGCCACAAATTTGTGGCAGAGTTGAATTGTAAGTCTGTTAACTTGCTGCATCTTTTCACTGGCAAGTTGTACACTTGCAGAGCACTTGAAGCACAAGTTCTAGTTGACACTTTTCCAATTTGTAACAAATTTACATTGCAAGTCTCTAGCAAGAGCAAAGTTGCAGTGGTGAGTCTACAGAAAGAGCTCTGCAAGTCTACACCATGAAATTTCAGCCACAGTGACCCCTGTGATGGGATGACTATTGCACAACATAACTGAACCAGAACTTGCAGTAGACTTGCAGAATGTTTGCAAAGAAAGTTGATCTGGAGTCATGCAATACGGACTTGCTGCAATTGTGCATTAAACTTGTGAAGCCTGGCAAGTCTAGCAATAGCTTAGCAAGTAATTTTCAAACTTACAGCACAATTGCTTGGTATCTGGGATGTTAGAGAAAAAAAACATCAGAAAAATGTCTTCATTACTTAAATTCTTTGCAAAAAAAGTGTAATTTGGGGGATATTTGTACTGTCCTGGCATTTTCGGGCTGTCAGTACATCAGGATTAATCTATATATCTATATATATATATATATATATATATATATATATATATATATATATATATATATATATATATATATATATATATATACACCCATATTTATCGGCGTATAACACGCACAGGCGTATAACACGCACATTCATTTTAAGAGGGAAGTTTCAGGAAAAAAACTTAAATTTTAAGTAAGGAACTTTGAAGCAAAATAAGGGTCAGTGCTAATCTGCAGCCTCACCATTGCCATCAATGCAGCCTGATCAATGCCCATCTGCAGCCTCACAAGTGCCATCAATGCAGCCTCATCAGTCCACATCAATGCAGCCTCACCATTGCCATCAATGCAGCAGCCTCACCATTGCCATCAGTGCAGCTTGATCGATGCCCATCTGCAGCCCAGAGGGGACAGGGAGGGGGACAGGACGAGCGCCGTCAGATTACATACAGTGAGAATCTCCTATGATAGACAGAACAGTGGTCCAAAGGCGGCCCAAGAGACGGGACTTCTTCTTACAGATGCCGCCAAGTAAACAGGAGATTCTCGCTGTATGTAATCTGACGGCGCTCGTCCTGCCCCCCCTCACTGTCCCCTCCGAGGCAGCTAAAATTAAAGTATTGGCGTATAACACGCACACGCTATTTGCACCCGATTTTAATGGTGAAAAAGTGAGTGTTATACGCCAATAAATACAGTATATATATATATATATATATATATATATATACTGTATTTATATATATATATATATATATATATATATATATATATATATATATATATATATATATTATATATATATATATATATATATATATATATATATATATATAAATATATATATTATACTATTATATATATATATATATATATATATATATATATATATATATATATATAATAGTTTGTGGACTCTAGAACTTTTTTACAGATAAAGTACACTGATTTGGGTTATTTTCACCAAAGAAATGTAGCAGTATACATTTTGGCCTCAATTTATGAAGAAAGATTATTTATTTGCAATATTTTATAACAGAAACTAAGAAAAATGCTTTAAAAAAAATAAATAAATTGTTGGCGATTTTTCGTTTATTTAGCAGCCAGTAGTGATTAAATACCACCAAAAGGCCGCTCTATTTGTGTGGAAAAAATGATAAACATTTCATATGGGTGCAGTGTTGCATGATTACACAATTGTCATTCAAAATGTGACAGCACTGAAAACTGCCTTGGGCAGGAAG
Organism: Aquarana catesbeiana; assembly: GCF_042186555.1. Classification (NCBI taxonomy): domain Eukaryota; kingdom Metazoa; phylum Chordata; class Amphibia; order Anura; family Ranidae; genus Aquarana; species Aquarana catesbeiana. The sequence continues at coordinate 173,301,016 of NC_133333.1, forward strand.
GGGGTAAAAGTGCCTGGTTTTGAAGTGGTTAACAAACTCTTGAAGATAGGAGATGAAGTGTACAGAAAACTCAGGAGAGTGCTGAATTTCTGACAAGATTAAAATGGTTCTAAAAGTTTAAAGCATAGCTCCCAACTGTGCCTGATTTCGAGGGACTGTCCCTGATTTGGAGCAATGTCCCTCTGTCCCTCTTTCCTCCTCATTTGTCCCTCATTTTGGTCTAATGCATATAGCTGTATATAAAATTCACTTTTTATCCTTGAAAAGGTGTTTCCCAGTGCTAAACCTTTCATCCAATTTCTAAATTACTGTATTTGTAAATTTTAAAAGTCAATATAAAGGAATAGTAGTGGTAAAAAAAAGCCAGTGTGGATATAAATAACCTTTTTTTTTTTTGGTTAATTCTCCTTTAAGGGTTTGTGACAGGGGGGAATGTCCTATGCCTAAATATGTTTGCTAGTAGGTGTCCCTCATTCCCATCTCAAAATGTTGGGAGGCATGGTTTAAAGTATAACTAAAAGCAAAACGTTTTAGTTTTCGATAGAGTGGAGATGAATTAGAACACCTGTCAGTTTTTTATTGCTGTCTATGGCCCTGTTAAATAGATTCCCCCTCTCTAATTCTCGCCACAGAATTCCCTCAGTCCCCTTATACTTACCTGAGCCTGATCCTGATCCAGCACTGTGCACGAGAGCAGAAGCTCTCTCTGTTCTCTCCCTCCTCACCGGGCAGTTTGATAGCAGCGGGAGCCATTGGCTCTTACAGCTGTCGTTCAAATTCTGTGACGAGGGAGCGGGATGGGGCCTAGCCATGCTATCTGTGTTTTTAGACAAGCATGCGTATTATTGTAAAGAAAGAAAAAAGGTTTACAATCACTTTAACGTTTTTTTCCTTTGCGCTTTTCAAACAGATACAACAAAATGCTTTCAATGGTATATTAAAAAGACCAGAAGGCGAATGACTCTGAACTGATAATTACTGAACTAGCTTCCTTCTATGCAGACTTGTACAAGCCATGTGAGGACTACTGGGGTGAGGCACTGCAGGGCTACCTAGATACAATATCCCTACTGGTTTTGACCCGTCAGGCGCACATGGAGCTGGAAGCCCCATTCGCACTGGACGAATTGAGGGAGGCGGCTGCCTCCTTCCCTACTTGCAAGGCGCCAGGGGATGACGGGATCCCGATGGAGGTCTACACCCAGTATGATGAGGTGATTCTATCCAAACTACTGGAGATCTTTAACTCCTCCTTCAAATCAGAGCAGCTACCAATAACTATGACAAGGGCAAATATTATATTACTACTCAAACCTGGAAAAGACCCGGTAGACCCGGGCTCGTACAGGCCCATCTCGTTACTGCAAAGTGACGTTAAAATATTGGCCAAGGTTCTGGCCATGAGGGTTAACAAGGCTATTCTGTCTATCATTCACCCAGACCAGGCAGGCTTCATGCCACGGAAATCCACTGCAACCAACCTTAGACGGCTTTTTTTGAACATGCAGACGCCGGCAGATGTGGCTGGCCACAGGGCAATGTTGTCTCTTGATGCCAATAAGGCATTCTACAGTGTCAGTTGGCGATACCTCTGGGCTATATTGTCCAAATTTGGGTTTGGTCCTAGATTCATTGCATGGGTACGGTTACTGTATGCCTCAGCACAGGCCGCCATACGCATGTCAGATAGGATGTCACACGTCTTTGCACTAGGCAGGGGAACTAGGCAGGGTGCCCCCTGTTTCCCCTGCTATTTGCATTGGCTATTGAACCTCTCACTGCACAGGTGAGGGACTGTCCACAAATTAAGGGATTTCGTTATGGGGAATTGCATGAGAAGATAATGCTCTACGCCGATGACATGCTCCTCTTTCTGGAGGACGTGGATGCTTCATTGTCTCATGCAATGTCTCTCGTTGCGGATTTTGGCCACTATTCAGGTCTTACCATTAATTGGTCCAAGTCCACACTGATGTTTCTGGATGGGACTTCTGTTTTGAATACAGATCTTCCTTGTCCTGTCCCCGTAGTGACTTCCTTTAAATACTTAGGCATTTATATATCCCCCTAACTGACCGATTACTATAGGCTAAACATATATCCCCTGCTGACTCAGAGACAAAATAAATATATGGAACAGACTCAAAATGTCCCTGGCAGGGAAGACGAATCTCGTCAAGATGATCCTGATGCCCCAATTCCTGTACCTGCTCCACAACACGCCGGTAGTTATTCCACTGAAAATATTTTGAGTGGTAAACTCCTTATTCAGATTACTATTATGGCACACTAACCCCCCAGGATCAAATTGAAGCAGCTACAGTATCCAAAGGAGGGGGGGAGGTCTTGCACTCCCCAACCCTTGGATATACTATTTGGCTGCACTGTTACAGCACCTGATAGGAGCTATGGCTCCGTCTCCTGCAGACTCATCAGCTAAACTTCTGCTGATTGGCACAGGGGCGGAGTCGGTACCACAGAGGGCCTGGGGCCTCAGCCGTTTCAATGGCCTAACAAACAAATGCCCACTTACACACTTCTTCAGAAAGTGTGGAACAAGGTCAAACAGCTGCAACATGTCACGGGGTACACAGCCTACCGCCCAATTTGGGGGAATAAATCTTATGAGGAACTGGCCAAACTTCAACAGGGTCCCACGTGGCGTCCCCTAAGACATGTCTTCCATAACAGGAAGTTGCTCTCTTTCGACTTGCAATCTAAATATGCACTACCTTCCAACATGCTTTTCTACTACTTACAACTAAAACATGCTGTTCAGGCGCAGGTTGTCGCAGTGGACTGGGTACGGTCTCCCACCCTTATTTTCCACATAGTGCAAACAGACACAAAGGCTATAATATCCCAATGTTACCTCATGCTTCTTTCTTCATTTCTGGAGGGACACCCCATGAAGGCAGTGTCACAATGGGAGGCAGACTTAGGCCCCAACACAGGGGAACAGTGGGAAGAGGCCCTTTAGGCTGTCAACACCTGTTCGCTAAACGTATCACAAAAAGTTTCCCAATTATACATCCTATTAAGAGTGCACTACACTCCAGTAAAACTTTACAAGATGGGTAAAATGCCAGACCCGTTGTGTGGCAGGTGCAGGATAGTGCCGGATGACCTGATACATCTCCTCTGGTGCTGCCCCAAACTCCACAGGTATTGGACGGGGGTCCTGGCCCTACTCAACCGGGTATTTCAAACTAATGTCCCTCTTGATCCACTAGGGTGCCTTCTAGGGGTATTGGAGGAGGTAATCCCGGAGGAGATGACAAGGACGGCTTTCACCAGAGCACTGTTTCAGGCTAGGAAAACAATACTTAAATACTTATGAGCTGAAAATCTGCTACACCGTCGATGGTTAAAACATGGATTCAGCATATGGGTAACTTTCTTATCATGGAAAAATACATATACCAGCATAGGGGAATCCTGGGAAATTTGACAAGTTGTGGGCTGCATGGCTTGATACGCCAGGTATAAGCCCCAGAGAATTGGTACAGATGAGGTTGCTTAGATGTTCATAGAGATACCTGGAGACACACTTGGGTGGGCAACAGTACAAACACTGGGGCAGAAGTGGAGAAGCTAGGATTATTGACTAAATGGCAAGAGATTGAAAGGACTTGTTGGGTAAAAATGATTTAATAATCCCTTTACTACGAACTGTGTATCCTCATATATATGCATACAGCAAGTTGTGATTAATGGTTGTATAACTGACTCTTAATTGACGATACAAAATGCAATGTCTAACATGTATGATGATGTTTTCTGTTTCTTGAGCAATAAAAACCTTTTTGATTTAAAAAAAAAAAAAAAGACCAGAAGGCATCATATAGTAGACGTTCATCGTTAAGGTTTACATACACTAGAGTGTTTAGTCCTGGTGCATGGGGTTCCGTTGATGCGGGCGGAGGTCACAGGTGTCCCATCCAGCCCTGCTGCTGGCAACCTATCACACTCCATGATCGGCTGAAAGCTGGCTGCTGCAGCTGAATTGTGCACCTAGCAGAATGAACATTTCAGGCAGTATGCCCTCAGGGATGAACGCCCATAATGCAAGAAGGGTGCATTCCAGGCATTTGTCCCTGAGCTAACAACTGAAGTCCTCCAAAATAAAGTGCAATTTTGCTACAATGTATACCAAAGAAATCCACAGTTTTAACACTAATGTGTTCCAAAACACCTTGGAGCTTCACGTCACTTCACAATGGAAAGCAAGCTGGCTCCTTGGAGTTTGCAATTTTATTTGTCAGATTCTAATTTTAATAGAGTTGTATGCAATGGATCTTTTCTCACTATGTGTTTTTACATGTGGTTATGGTGGAATGAGGTGGAAAATAGTTGGATTTGTTTTTGCAGTTTACTACTTGCCTGTCTGTATGTGAAAGGAGATCAAGTTTCCTGAGGATTTCGGAGAATCTGAAGATCATTTTTTTCAAGAGAAAGCTCCACATGCAACAGAGCTCTTTGACCTCCTTATTTCTAGTGGTCACTGGTCATGAGATCTGGTGAGTGATTCACTCTAAAGGGGAACATAAGAACGAAAGCACAAGAAGCTGTTTTTGCACTTGATTTATGACAATTGCACTTAAAGAGGAGGGCCAGTCAAAAAAAAAAAAATTAAAAATTAAAAGTCAGCAGCTACAAATACTGCAGCAGCTGACTTTTAATTGGACACTTACCTGTCCCAGGGTCCAGCGATGCGGGGGATCGAAGCCCCGCTCGTCTCCCTCTCCGTTCAGCGGCGCCGGCATTGCAACTGTGGGCGCCGGGCTGTGGCTTCATAGCCTGGCACCCACTGCGCATGCGCGAGCGGCGCCGCGCGCCGTGATTGGCCGCTCAGTCACCTGGGACCTGTAATGGGTCCCAGATGATTGACAGGAGAGAGGGAGCAGAGCTGAGTCCTTCCTGTGCCGAGACGGAAGTGATGTCACCAGCCCAGGCACTGAAAGAGGCAGACTACGAGGGACCCCCTAGCAACAGGCATTTAGAGGTGAGTAAAAAAAAATAAAATATCCAATTTTTTTTAGGATTTTTTTTTTTTTAGGATTTTTTATGTAGTTTTTTTTTTTTTGGGTGGAACCCCACTTTAAATAGATACTTTATCAGCACGGAGACTATGGACTAAACAATAATTATCTATGCAGTTGGTGTTAATCATTTTAAGTCTTTGTTTATAATTACATTTGTGGATGTATTGATATATTTGGATGAGAAGAAGGTTCATTCATTCATACACATGGATGTGTAGAGTATTTATTAGTTGCATAAATAGTGGATTTTATTGGAGCACTTTATTGTAGCACAGTTGCACTTTAAATATTTTGGAACACTTTAGTATTAGCTAGTTGCATAGAATTGTGGATTTCTTTGTTGTAGACAATTGCACTTTATATTTTGGAACACCTTAGTTATTAGCACTGCTATTCATTTCCAATCATATTTGCAATTGCTGTAAGAGGGAATACACCCAGTAGCAGCTGCTTAGGTCAAGTTGTTTTCTATACATTATTAGCATGGGTGCATATTGTTTTATTATTTGTCCCTGAGTGCATAGAGACCTAAACATTCATACCATTAGTTGCACCTTCCAGCCCTGTCCAGCCGCAACATTTGTCATAGAGTTTGACATGCTGCTGGAAGCAGGCAGGATGGGACACCTGTCCCCTCCACCAGAGCTCCATGCACCAGGGCTAACTACCCAGTGTGCATAGGGCTTAGGTGTTCCTGTCCAACCACATCTTTAATTATTTGAAAAACTGTTTATATGTTTGTTAATATTATGCTCATTCTAATTTGCCTTAATGTTCTAATCTTTCCAAGAAGTTCCAGGAGAAATCCACTCTTCTCCAAGTTTTGGAGCAGATACTGATCGTAGTCCTGATACTGGGACGCTGGTTGATGCCAAAAGGTGGCCTGAACAGAGAACAGCTTTCTCAGCTTCTCCTGACCTACCTTGGGTTAGGTGCCGACATACTGGATATTTTACAGCTAATCAGAGAAAAGAAAGTGAACGCTCATGCAACTGTAGCCATTGTAGGCCTGTGTCTCTTTTGCTGGACCATCACACAGTTCACAATTGTGCTCACACAAGAGGAACCAGCACCAAAGTCTCAGAAAACAAGCATCACAGACAAGTCATTGTCATTATCAGATGTTAAAATGCACAAAATGGCTCTTTGCAGCTCTAACGAAGTACAAAACTTCCTTATCACTGTTGCAATGCACGATGGACCATTACTTGTTTATCGAGTTTACGTGGTAATTTTACTTGGAGAAGTTACTGATTCTATCGTTTTCTTCATTTTTAAAAACATTTTAAAACTCACATTAGAAACATACAGGCTTGGTGCGTTACTATACAAAGATAGGTGGGATAGGAAAAAATATGAACAAAATGAATGAAATCAAATTTTAGAACTGGGAGTTAGGGAAGGGGGAAGAATGCATAAAGTTTTGACCAGTAGTATATAAACAGGGTTGACCTATGGGAGTGTCAACTTCATGTTACTTATGAAGTAGTGATGTCCAGCAGAGCTAAATGCATTCACCTTTAGTGGCAAGAAACTAGCATGAATCTGTTTCCGTATTTTGTCTTATTTGCATTCAGACAATTGGGACTCCTGACTAGTAGGGGGCCCTAAGTCAGTACAAGGGAGTACAAAGTATTACTATTGATTAGAGACATACACTCTACTTGAAGAATTCCTTTCACACCTTTTAGTGCCCCTTACCTGATTGTTGTATGTTGACAAACTACCCAGAAACTGACCCTCTTTGTCTCACTGGTATCTTGACCAATTAAACTGCATTTGCATGTTGCATTTTCATTTGGTTGACTTTTGGCATTTTCAGTAGTTAGCGTGGCCATGTTGTTGAATTTATAACTGACTGCACAACAACAACTTATTTCGTTTGATGTACACTATATTGTCAAAAGTATTTGGACACCTGCCTCTTAGTCCGAAGGGTTCAATATTGAGTTGGCCCACCCATTGCAGCTATACCAGCTTCAACTCTTCTGGGAAGGCTGCCAACAAGGTTTATGAGTGATTCTATGGAAGTGTTTCACCATTCTTCCAGAAGTGCATCTGTGAGGTCAGGCACTGATGTTGGACGAGAAGACCTGTCTCGCAGTCTCCACTCTCATTCATCCCAAATATGTTCTATCAGATTAAGGCCAGGACTTTGCAGGCCAGTCAAGTTCCTCCACCCCAAACTCACTCATCCATGTCTTTATGCACCTTGCTTAGTGCACTGGTGCGCAGTCATGTTGGAACAGGAAGGGGCCATCCCCAAACTGTTCCCACAAAGTTGGGAGCATGAAATTGTCCTGAATGTTTTGGTATGCTGGCGCCTTAGGAGTTCCCTTCACTGGAACTAAGGGACCAATTCCAACCCCACACCATAATCACCCCTCCACCAAATGATTTGGACCAGTGCACAAAGCAAGGCTCATAAAGACATGGATGAGTGAGTCTGGGTTGGAGGAAGGTGACTGGCCTGCACAGAGTCCTGACCTCAACCCGATAGAACACCCTTAGGATGAATTAGAGTGGAGACTGCGAGCCAGACTTCTTGTCCAACATCAGCGCCTGACCTCACAAATGCACTTCTGGAAGAATAGTCAAACATTCCCATAGACACACTCCTAAACCTTGCTGACAGCCTTCCCAGAAGAGTTGAAGTTCTTATAGCTGCAAATGGTGGGCCAACTCAATATTGAACCCTATGGACTAAGCCTGGGGTGCCATTAAAATTCATGTGCGTTTAAAGGCAGGCATCACAATACTTCTACTAAGAGATCTTTCTCTACACAATCACTGGGGGGCAATAATGCAAGAAGAAAACCTTATGTCTCCCGTTCTACTTTGCTCAGTTTTATTTTACTTCATTACCTTTGTGGAGTACACAAACCACTTCTTGAGGGTAGGAGTTCCATGTTACACAAAAATCACATGTATGCTGTATCTTGGTCTTCAGAAGACTTTAATATTAATATTTTGGGGTAAATATCTGTTGTTGCTTATGGAAAGTTATCTTCAGAAACACTAAAAAATGTATTTTTTCAAAACTTTCTATCTCACTTCTTTTGTAAACCTTGCAAAGTAAAACATACAGTATATACTTGATGTGATGGTCAGTGGTCCACAAATGTTAGGTCATATAGTATTCAAACCTGCTACCAATTTAAACATCTACCTATCCTAAAACAAAAGATGGCTAACATGTTTGCAGAAATGCAAATAAATTATTTGATGCAAAATCTCCAAATAACTAAAGGATAAGTTCACCTTTTTAAAACAAAAAAATAAATGCACATTTTTTGCAGGTAAAACAATTTTTACATTTTTTTTAGGAGCCTGTAGAAGCATTGCACCAGTTATCAGCAGATTGTGGGTGCCATGCAGGACTCCTGCAGACTGTCAGTGTAAGCTGTCTGCCCTTACATCGTAAAAACGGGTGGAATATGTAACATTTTCCCAAAGGTGAATTTATCCTTTAAGCTGCTGATCCTTAAAGTGGTTGTAAACCCTTATATACCACTTTTACCTACGGGTAAGCCTATAATAAAGCTTACCTGTAGGTGCTGGAAATATCTCCCAAACCTGCACAGTTTATAAGATATTTACCATATATGCTTGTGCCGACATCATTGGAGCATGCGCACTGACGAAAGGGCATGTTTCTATAGGGCCCGTGCCGTGACTGTCGGCTCCCGCTCTGGCCAGTCACAGAGCCGGAGTCCACAGCCCCGAAAGGAAGAGGGGTGAAGATGGACGCAGCCACCAGCAGGGACATCAGGGACATCGCAGCCTTAGTTTGCAGGTAAGCGGCACATAATGGGCTAGTATGCAATGCATACTAGTCCATTATGCTTTTACTTTTCAGGGAACAAAAGAGGAAGTAACACCCATCAGGGTTTACTTCCTCTTTAAAGCTACCCTGTCAGGGTGAAAATAGTAGAAATATCTCTGCAATAGGAGTATTGGTTCCCAGTCTGGAGCTGCACAGACTCTACACCTCCGCCCGCTCCTCCTTAGATCTCTCCCATTGGGCCAATACATTTGCCCTGGTAGGTGTATAGCGGCACTTTCACCCTAATAGTTACGAGTACATGTGTCACTCCACTACTCATAGGACCCCCTCCCGCATTGATTTGGCATAACCATCTGTTTTTTAGTGAGTGCAGTCTGTACAAATTATACTACATTGCATCTCTGACCACGCTCCCCTTCTGGTGCAGCTGCATCTTTTAGTGATGTCAGAGAGATGGTTTTTGAGGCTTTCCATGTTCTAGGCTGTTGATCCGAAGTTTCAAGAACCCATTACTGAGTCTGTATGAAACTATTGGGTACCAAATGAAGATTCCGCCTCTCCCCAGGTGATATGGGATGCTTTTAAATCTTATATGAGGGGTGAATATATTACTCGTATTTCTGCATCCCGATGGGGGTTGGCTGCCTCACTGGAGGCATTGGAGGCAGAGGAGGCTCGGCTGGAGGCGGCATATGTTGAGGTTCCGGACCAGGCTCATTATGTGGCTTGCAAGGACTCATTATGTGGTTCTGAAGGGGTACCAGTCGAGGCTGTCTCCTCTCCCCTAGTTTGTTTGCCCTACTTGAACCCCTGGCTATCTTAGAGATTCCCCAGGGATTCAAGGTCTTTACATTGGACAGCTAGAGGAAAAATTGTTGCTTTATGCTGACGATGCCTTGCTGTATTTACAGGATGCCTTACAGGAGGCCCCTTATTGTTGGCAACCTTGGAACTGTTTGACACTTTTGGTACATACTCTGGCATTCATATTAATTGGTCCAAGTCCGTTATGTTTCCTCTAGACTCTGGGGCCAGGCGGATGGCTAGTGCTTCTTCTTTGCACTGGGTGGACAAGTTTAGGCATTTGGGCGTGCAGGTGTCATGGGATCTGACTGCCTTTACTGTTAAAAATGTATATCCCCTGCTTTTGCTACTCCGGGAACAAGGTGCCTCTTGGGCCAATCTCCCACTCAGTTTTTTGGGACACATTAACCTCATTAAGATGATGATCTTGCCAAAATTTACATATGTTTTTCGGAAATTGCCCAGTGTGGGTTCCGACTTCCTTCTTTCAGGAGATAGACAGCTGTGTGAGTATGTTTATTTGGCATGGGACCCTTCCCTGATTGTCGAAATCCACCCTACAACTCCCAACGCTCATCGACCATCCTCGTTACTGTTCATTGGTGGTTTGTTGCATTCAATGCTGAGGTCTGTCTGGAGGCTGCATTTCTGGGCTCTCTTTCGGAGCTCCGGAATTTGATATACAGAGGACCGAGGGCCTGTGTCATGCTTCCTATTCCTACTAAAGCCACCTTACAGGTGTGTGGAGCGGCTAGGTGTATATTTATTTAGGTAAATCATTGGTCACCCACTCAACCCCTGTGGGGGAATTCTACCTTGGCTCACTTTCCACCTCTCTCAGAAATTCAGATTGCTGGACTGGATGTTTTTTCGGTACTTTCAACTGCGCCATGCCATCAGGTATCAGATCCTTCTTGTGCCTGTCCTCCAAGCTGACCCAACTGAGGAATTGCTAGATCAAGATGACCTGAGCAACCCTCTTTCTGCTCTATATGCAGCTCTCCTACATACAGACTCTCTGAAGGAAACAGTTGTGGGATTTGTGTAAGGCTAACATCCCAGCTCTTGACAAAGAGGACTGGGAGAATTGCCTGGAGGCCTGTTCTAAATTGGTTATTTCCTCCAGGGATAAATTGATACCAATGACATTTCTTCATAAGGTGTATTACACAATAGTACAGTTACATAGGATTTACCCTAGGCGTACATCTACTTACCCGCGAGCCTGCTCTACCCAGGTACCTATATTCACATGTTCTGGGAGCGCCCCAAAGTTTCTCAGTTTTGGTTGGAGGTCTATGATCTCCTTAATTCTGAAATTCAGCTAAGCCTTCCATCGATCCCAGAACTTGCCTTTCTGGGTATCTATGATGATGACCAAAGACCGCACCATATAAAACTATTAATCTTATTTGTTATATTATGCAGAAAGGTAAAATCTTGAGTAAATGGTATAAAGAAAGGGGTTGGTTTGGGACTTTGAATGAGGCATATGGTTAAAACGAGCATACGCCTCCATCCCTATTAATTAATAAGAAAAGGAGAGTTGGGACTTTAAATGAGGTGTGTTTGCACAAATGAAAATTAATACACAATATTACATACGTTTATTCATGAATTGCACATGAGACATGGTACATTACAGATATGATGAGCTGATGTGCATATAATTGACAATAAAAAATTAAAATGTCATTATTGCACATGGTGGATGAAATCCATATATGGGATATGATGTAAACGCATAATTAATAAAAGACTGCATTAAAATCTTGACGCGTTTCGTGGATATATTGCCACTTCTTCAGAAGCTAATGCAGAATGCATATCTACAAAAAATATGAAAGATATTTCAAATTACCTAAATAAAATAAGGATAAGGGGGAGGAAAAAAGCAAGACACCCCAAAATTACTTACATATCAGCTCCAAAATTAGTCATGAAATGCTGAGAACCGAAAATTGAGGAAAGCTGGAAAATGTCCCTGCCGGGAGCTGAGGGGACGTAAATCTGCAGGCAACCAAGGCAGAAAACATCACACTCGAGAGGAGGGAGGGGGAAAGGGTCCATGGTGGAATACATGATGGTGCCTGGGAACAGATCCAATATCTAAATACATTTAAAAAATGCGTGTGGTCAATGATGAGTGCAAGGTGTGACTTGTAAAGGGCATTAAGCTTATGTACTAATGGAGTCAGTGTGAAGGAAAAGGGGTGAGGGAGGTAGGAAACCTCATACCAAGAAAGGCAAAGGGTGATACAGTGCAACATCCTGAGATAACGACAGATCAATTCTGTCAGGAAAATCAGGAACTAACTGAAGTGACCAAATAACAAAAAGAAACCAGAGGGAAGTGAAAGGAGTGGGTACCTGATGATCCTGGCGGTGGTGCTATTGCTGACACGTGTGTTCTAAAGGGTGTGCAGCATGAAATGAGAAACCATGTGCAATAATGAATTAATTTTTTATTGTCAATTATATGCACATCAGCTCATCATATCTGTAATGTACCATCTCTCATGTGCAATTCATGAATAAACTTATGTAATTTTGTGTATTAATTTTCATTTATGCAAACACACATCTCATTTAAAGTCCCAGCTCTCCTTTTCTTATCTTGTGTAAATGGGCCTTGGTTTCTTTCCCTACTCTTATCATTATGGGAGTCCATGATAAGTTAATTTATACAGTGGTAGAGCAGCATGTATCTTAACCATGGCTGCTCCTGGAAATGTGATAACGTCTGGCTCCCTTGGACATCTCAATAGTAGACTTGGCTGGGGTTATTTCTCACAGAATGTTGGTTGGGAAGTCGTCCCCCCCCTCTTTTTTCCTTCTCACTTCTCTCCCTCTTCCAACCCACCCACCCCACCTACTCCCCATCTTCATGATGCTCTCTAGGTATTGAATGGCTTCTCTTGAAATGCTCTACATCAGGGGTCTCAAACTGGCAGCCCTCCAGCTGTTGCAAAAGTCCCATCATGCCTCTGCCTGTGGGAGTCATGCTTGTAACTGTCAGCCTTGCAATGCCTCATGGGACTTGTAGTTTCGCAACAGCTGGAGGGCCACCAGTTTGAGACCCCTGCTCTACATGCATCTTGTGCCGTATGTTTATAGTCAAGGTTGTCCTATTTGCCTCTAAGCTCATCACTGTTATGCTGGTGGACTATTGTGTGCAGTTATGCTCTGAATTGTACCATGTCAACTTGTTTGTTATTTTTTTGTACTTTTACGTTATCATTTTACCTGCTTGTTAAATGTAAAAGTACTCAATGCATTTATGCATTAGAATGTGGCATTATGTACTGTTGTTGCATTTAAATGATTGTGTTGATTTCCTTTTTTATGGACTATAACTTTACATGTTACAGTACATATATACAGTATAAATATGGGGTACCTAGCAACTTTGCAAACAAAACCGCTTACCTTTGTCTTTATTGTTCCTGTGCTTTTACAGCTGCCATCACATCCCCAGACTAGTGTTTCTGCAACTCCAGACAAGAAGCAATAAAAAGGCAAATCTTCCACATATCTGGTAGTTTCAATGCCATCACAGCTATAAGCCATACATTGTGATTTTAATGCTGCAAAGCACTTCTGCAACCACTGGATATAACAAACTGCTAAATGTAGACAGACAGTGTGTATGTTTAGCCAACTCCCACCTATGCTCCTATTACTGGTGATTTCAAACAGCCAAATGTACTGTACATCTAAAAGAATCTCTAATGCCTTGCTTGTGAAGACATTGGATTAGATAGTCACTAACACCTAAATGCCCAGACCAAAGTTTGCAGCACAACACTAGCTGTCAGTTAACTTGCTATTAGGGCTTTTATTTGGTACACTGTAATAAATCGGAACTAAAATCAAAATTAAATAGCTTTCAAGCAGGCAGGCTATCTATCGCAGAAGAAACATTCAATGGGGGTTATTTACTAAAGGCAAATCCACTTTGCACTACAAATGCACTGCAAGTGCACTTGGAAGTGCACTGAAAATGCACTTGGAAGTGCAGTCGCTGTAGATCTGAGGGGGACATGCAAGGAAAATAAAAAACAGCATTTTAGCTTGCACATGATTGGATGATAAAATCAGCAGAGCTTATCCTCATTTCAGATCTTCCCCTCAGATCTACAGCAACTGCTCTTCCAAGTGCACTGCAAGTGCACTTTCAAGTGCACTTGCAGTGCACTTGTAGTGCAGCGTGGATTTGCCTTTAGTAGATCAACCCCAATGTCTCTTCTGCAATAAAATAAACCTATGGGCCTGCAAGCATTGTTCTGCAGAATGTATACTTATATATTGTAAAGTATATAAAAAGACCCTGCCTTTCACTAACAAGTGGGGAGTGCTTTGACCTGTAAATGGATAGTGTGCTGCTCAGGCTCGGTAAAAGGGTGGTATGCAAACTAGTGCTTCTGCAACTGCTGCACAGAGTGCTGGCAGGGGATGGAGCCTGTCCTTGCTTCTGCAAGAGCTCAAGGAAAGAAGAGTGACCCTTCAATGCCACACATCCATAGTGTCTTAAAGGGATGAGTGAAGTGGCAACCTCAGCCTGGACTCTGACCAGGCCACGCCCCCAATGTGTTTTGCTCTGCCCTTGGAGTTTAGACATGGGGAACCCCATGTGTCCCATGATTAAGCTCCAGTGGTGGGGGCGTGGCCTGGTCAGGGTCCAGGCTGAGGTTGCCTCTTCACTCATCTCTGTAGGACACTATAGGGGTTATTTACTAAAGGAAAATCCACTTTGCACTGCAAGTGCACTTGAAAGTGCACTGAAAGCGCATTTGGAAGTAAAGTCGCTGTAGAACCGAAGGGGACATGCAAGGAAAATGAAAAACAGTATTTGATGATAAAATCAGCAGAGCTTCCACTCATTTTAGATCTACACCTTAGATTTAGAGCGACTGCACTTCCAAGTGCACTTTCAGTGCACTTTCCATTGCACTTGCAGTGCAAAGTGGATTTGCCTTTCGAAAAATAACCCCCTATGGATGTTGGGCATGCAGGGGTCACCCTTCTTCCCTTAAAGTGGAAAGAAGAGCTTGCTAATGCCTGTACTTACAGGCAGAGGTCGCTGTCACATGAAATCATCATTAAGGTGCCACTTCGACTTAGAAGAAAGCATACTTTATTTGCACAGTTAACCCTTCCTGTACTTTCTCTTCTTTATTGCACACACCTCATATTTGGCTGCTCTGTAACTTCTCCCAATGGATGCAGCAATTCTGTACCGTGGAGCCTGTATCATACTCCACCAGCACAGGCTGACATGTCACCTCACTACAAGACTTCTCCATGGCACAAAAGATCATCTCTTCACATGTTCCCAAGTTTCTCTATTCCTGAGGCCTCTCTCACTTCTTTTCCATGGCACCTCAGGCTAAGCACATGGCAAACCCTGTACCACTATATTGGTCCCTATATGTGAGGCACCGCTCACTAAAGAGGAAATCAAACTCCCAAACTTCTTACCAGGGCCCTCCATTACCCATGCCCTATCACTAAGACTCCCGCTGGCTGGCTGGCTGCTTAAGCACCTTACATTATTCCGGTTGCCCCTAGCAATGGCGATATAGTCTCTTCTCCTCCCGCTGCAAGTTAGACACACTTGTAATGTGTCCACACTGACTTCTCTTCACCCCCCTTATAAGCCCTGTTCTTTGATGCACCATGCATGCACACCTTTATTGACTTCAGACCAAGCAGAGTGATTTGACAACAAAGTTCTTTTGCTGAAGTATTTAAATGTGACAATGGACAGTTCTCAGAAACATCTTCCATACACATTCCTGTACAAAGTCCTCTAAGTGCCCTTTCAGGATTTTCCTGGTGCTCCCTTGTGCCCAGGAGGTAGGCATACCTTAAATAGATGAGAAATATTTTAGTCCATAAGCCCATTCAGCAGCATAAGTGCATAACCCTTGGAACCCCAACTGGGCTCCCGCAAGGGGTGGTAAAAGAAAGAAGATTAGCAGACTATCTTCCTATCTATGTTCCCTAGATAGTTTCCTCTTTTTAATGCTTTGTCCAGCAGAGGATGGTACTCTTCAGAAAAACATGACTAGCAGAGTTAACTCTTGCTTATCAAACAGCATCACGTCTTCAGGACAACATTAACTAAATAGTGCAACTTACCTAGCATAAAATACACTAAACCAAGAAATTAATTAATGCAACCAACACAATCATACCTCAGTGAACACCTGCTTACAAACTTGCTGGTAAAAAGCAAAGAACCCAGAAATCCAGCTGGCCTCTGATGATGTCTGCAGCTTTGCCCTCAAGCCACTGCGAAACCCTACTCCTGTAGCCTCGTGGGATATTTGACATGGAATCCCAGGAGGCTGAAGCAGCAGAGACATAATATTCTCGCCTAGGCGAGCATGGCGGCGGGTGGATGGGGGCAGGTCTAAAGTTTACTTTTTTTTTTTTTTTAAAAACCCCCAAGTGAGTGCCAATTAAATTTTTTGAAGGGTAGTGGCAATGATGGAGCAACACAGTAGAAACAGATGCTAGCTTTCTTTTTGCCAGTAAGTTGCTGTCAGCGACAAGATTGCTAGCATGCAAAGCCTTAAAGTTAAGTTTTAAGGTGCATTTTAACCACTTCCCACCCAGCCCCAGCATTCCTTTAGCTGGGCTATTATGCCCGGGGGGAGGAAGGTCTGCCTGATCAAGTGGCCACTGTGATTGGTTGTCAGCAGTGGTCACATGATCGGCACTCGGTCCTGCTGGCTCTCAATCATTACTCGAGACCGGGAGTTGCCTTTGACAGCTTGGGTTCTATGCTGGAAGCACACAGTGCTTAATATATACATATTGTTTTGACCATTTTCAAACACTTTTTTTAAAATCTGTTTATTGCACAATAGATGCAATGACAGAATTGTGGTTACATATCAGAAAGTATTGAATGCAGAAATCGTACATTCATGAGTATCAAAAAATAAGACATTTGTTCAATAAGCATACTCCTAAATAAAACTAGAAACCAATAAATGACTGTCCTGTATTTCATGTATTGATAAGCAAGGTAAAATATACATTCACTATATGTCCAGCTAAAGCATCACACAGTACTCACTAGTGTAAGTAACTACCTCTTGTTAGAACACAATCACCATATATCACAAATTTTGTGTTACTTATGAGGACACCCCCTATTGCCATATATAATATTTTCATTAGGAATGATTTCATTGACAGAGTGTAGCCATTGTAGGATATAGTAGGTGAAGAAGCTTGCATACACTTGAGTGCTATCATTTTTCAAGTTAAAAATAGTTTCCCTCAACAATATTCTAGAATACCTGGGCCATATTTCTTCGTCCAATGATCCAAGTAGACAAACCTTTGGGGTAAACGGCATATGAGTCAAAAGCAGGGAAAAGAGCAATTTTTTTACTTCTGTAGCCATATGCTGGATTACAGAAACGTGGCAAAGGAGACATTTTCCTCTTTACAGTCAGTTTTACTTTCAATTTCTATTGCTATGCTGGATGTTGTGTTGCACTATTCCTTCCAGTTAGCAGGGAAAGAACTATAGCTAGGAAAGCTTATGGACTTCTATGCAGCACGCTGAGGATCATGTGAATTGAAGTTCAGGACATCAACCATAGAATGGGGCTCCTAAAGCCATACACTATAGGAATTGAGTTGCCACCTTTTCTTCAAGCCAAACCCAAACACTTTAGCAATGCACAGCAATTTTTTTTTGTAGTATACACTATAGCATTGTAAAAGATCTGGGACACCTTTGGGTACCCCAAGGAGAGTAAAAATGCCCCCACTGCCCCTCCTATCCAGGTGTGATAGGGAGGCCGCATGGGCCCCTGGAGCGTAGGGAGCCACAGTCTGGTCTGAATAATGTGTCTGGGTCTTAGGAGGACTGAAACCTGGACACATGATTCAAAACCCAGACTGTCCAGGCTAATCCCGAACAGGTGGCAACCCTATATAGGACACTGAGGAACACGGGGTGCATTGGAATAGCTTTTACCGAACCATACCGGAAACTTCTTACTCTTGGCAGCATGGGAGTCCATGTGAGCACATCCGCTTGTGTGCACACATCTCTGTGGGAGATCAAACCAGCAGAGACCAGAGCTTGAGGCCTTAAAGCTGTGACACCAAGGCAGCACTGCATGGACCATGGCAATCCCATCAGTCTCGTCCTTGCCACAGGGAGACTGGAGCATTCTCTCACTCTCCCCTCCTTCATTTCTGATCACTGGATCCATTTGTCCAGAGGCAAGGGGCCCCTTTTCTACACCACAGGGACTGGCAAGAAGGCTCACTGTCCACCATTCGCACACTGATTGCAGAGGCTGATTTACTGGAAGCAGGATTCTTAGTCATAGTACCTACACTTCATGCTGGTTTACCAAGACTGTTGTTAAGTGCAATTATATGGAAGAAAGAAAAACAACAAAAAAAGTCCAGTGCTCTGTATGTCAGAGAAGCAAATGCAACAATCAGAAGTATATTGCTGAATAATTTAATAAAAGTTTAATAACAAAGATAGACAGTCCACGTGAACAGACAAAAAGCTACAGTCAGAAGTATATGGCTGAATAATGTATTATTAAAGATAGGCAGTCCATGTAAACAGCCCTGTGGGTACACAGTACTTTAAAAGGTATTAACAAACATGTGGTTGAATGACTGACTGTCCTTCCAGCAACGAGAGCCAAACCTGGAGTCTCACCCAAACTACATAATCCCAAGATGTAGCAGGAAGGAGGGGAAAATAAGAACCCGGGTGCGAGGAGCACTGATGGCCCACTGGAACCTCCTATGGATGTGGGATGTAATGCCCGAAGGGTGACTCACCAGCTCCGGAGTAGGACTCCACGTGTGCAGCGGTGGAGGAAGCGGCCGCTCGCTTCGGAGAAAGAAAACTGAAGCTCAGTCTCTCAGTGGGCGGTGACGTCAGACCAGCTGATGGGCTGTACCAAGGAGGGAAGGGCTCGGCAACATCGAGGAGAGCCGCTGTAGTGTCGGCTGGAAACACACAGCACCGCTCGCATGCAGATCCGTGCCCCCTCAGGGATAAATTGCCTGTAACAGAATGGTGTCACTTCTGGGATAACTGCAGCTGTGCGGTATATGGCATGTAGGTGGAAGATGGAAATCGGCCGGCTAAAAGAGATAAAAATTGCCGCCAATGCTGGATCAGTGTGGGAGTCCCAGGAATGGATGGTCAGCGGGACATATGCCTCAGTCAGACCACTGAAAACTTATTGTTTTTGTTTTTTATCTGTTTCCACCAGTTACGATTTAGTTCAGGTGGGTTCAATTTCCCCCTCTAGGCTGTTATATTACAATTTTCAGTTATAGCTCCTCAGGTTTCCATATACTAGTGCTGGGGCATTGTTGTTTTTTTCTTATATGGAAGAAAGAGCAGTGCCAATCTGAGTGTAGCATTAAAAAGCACCGGATTTAATCAATGGTAAAAAACCTCACAAGATAACGATTTGGTACATTGGAAGTAGTGAAATGCCCATCTGGATTGCTGAGGTTCGTGCAGTAACCAGTACCAGCCATACTAGTGGTGTAGCAATGGTGCGCATTCGGACTTTGGGATAAAAGTCATTGGTTGATTTAACCCATACTGGCTGCCACCAGTCACATTTCTTCGATACCCCTCTAAGCGATTTTCAAACCACGTTACCACTTTTGTTAAGTGCACAAATACTGCTTATAAGCCTCAACTTTAGCCTGCAGAAGAACACAGTAAATGATTGCCCCTTATAAAGTCATTCTACAAGCCCCCTATTTACTACTCATATAAAGGGTACCTCTGTCCAGTTAGCCTAGGTCTAGCATAGAAACCCTCCTGCCAGGCCTCCTGCTGCCAAACCCTTCCAGCAGACTGATAGCTAATACCAGCCTTTTACCCCAAACATTGTACACACACAAGATGTTGAGGCAAAAACCAAAGGAATAACTTTATTGAACAGAAATACAGTTTTTTATACCTCAAAAATTGGGGCAGTCACCACATGAACAATGCAAACTTCAAACAGCAATCCAATTAACAGCTAACAGTGATCTAATTAAACAGTAATCTAATGAACAGCTAACCGCTAATAAATTAACCAATACGCCAATTAATAGCTAGCCACCTAGACACACCTTGATTAGTCAGGGAGTGCCCAACCCAGACAGTCCAGCACCCCAGCATTCAAGAAGAGCCAGGGCTGTTCAAATCTCATTAACCAACTTTCTTTTCTCTGAGTTTCAAGTTGGCAGAGACCATCATGGCTTCCTTAACAGTTAAATGTGGTAATAACATGTCATATTGCATTATATAACAGGACAAAAGAAAACACCTAGACTAGTGCCAGAGGCACAGTGAACCCCTCAGGGGTTGTTGGACAGACCAGGCGAGTAAAAAAGTACAAATTTTATTGAGAGATCATAAGGATAAATGACAAACAGTGCCAAAAGACACATATAGTGTAACATCAGATAAAATCAGATGTAATTGCGATACAAAGTACCCCAAAAGAAAAAAAAACACGTCATGTATGTCAGACAGTGGCTGCCCTCGTAGAGCTAACAGGCTAGCCTAAGCGCACACAGACATGGACACCTTACATGTTTCAGACCATTGTAAGTCTTTCTTCAGAGGTTTTTAAGTCGTATTGGTAATAGATTCTACAATGTAATTTTATAATATTAGTATCATAGTAACATTTAAAACAAGAAACAATATATACATATACATGTATCAGAAGGCTGGCAGCTGGGTTATCAGCGGTCCCACAGCTGGAACGATGTGCAGAGGAAACTCCCCAGAAGGGTGAGCCAAACACAATGAGGGAGATGAAACGCTCCAAACTTCACAGACCCTAGAGCTATGCAGTGTAAACTCCTGCTGATAAATGTCTGGCAACTCAAGGGTATACATGTGGGTGTTTGTACATGTTGATCTGTATATATTAACAGATAGTAAGATTATAGCCATTATAAGGCTACTATATCATGTAGTTCAAAGCATTATATTATCAAATCATGTTAGATATAAAGAGATGGCTGCATGCCTCTGAAGGACATGTAACCATTAATATATAGTAATAAAGTATAAGAATCTACCTGTTGTTCCTGTGCCTCAAGTGTTTGGGTGTAACACAGAGCTCCTCTTCCCAGCTTGGTGCTTACCATTTGGCTGCACCACGTGAGGTATAAATACACAGATACGATGACCAATCATCTAATCACCTGTCTAGTGATTGTAAGCAGCTGTCAGTAAGATGGACTTGCAGGTATACAGTATCTCACAAAAGTGAGTACACCCCTCACATTTTTGTAAATATTTTATTCTATCTTTTCATGTGACAACATTGAAGAAATGACACTTTGCTACAAAGTAATGTAGTGAGTGTACAGCTTGTATAACAGTGTAAATTTGCTGTCCCCTCAAATTAACTCAGCACACAGCCAATAATGTCTAAACTGCTGGCAACAATAGTGAGTACACCCAGGGATGGACTGGCCATCGGGACTACCGGGAGTTTCCTGGTGGGCCGATGGCTCAGTGGGCCGGTTTCAGCGGCCTCCTATTGCCTCGGAGGTCCGAGGCGATCTACCCATCAATCGCCAACAGCTGGCGCCTGACGGATAGATCGAGAGCCAGAATGCAGAGTAGCGCAGGAAGCGTCTGTCTGTAGTAAGTTCTCTCTCTCATGTCATGCAGCGCTGCTCGCTCCCGGGAGGCCCCTCCTCTCTTCTCGTCTATCCCATATGATGTCACAAGCCAATGGGGATAGACGAGAAGAGAGGAGGGGCCACCAGAGAGCGAGCAGCGCTGCATGACATGAGAGAGAGAGCTTACTACAGGCAGACGCTTCCTGCATGCTGGCCAGGCTAGTAAACAATCCCATAATGTGCCCCATAATGTGCCCCCTGATGTGCCCTGATGTGCCATCTGCTATGAGCCCCCTGCCCTGATGTGCCCCGTGCCCGGATGTGACCCTATGTGCCCTGATGTGCCCCTATGTACCCTGATGTGCCCTGATGCGCCCCGATGTGCCCTGATGCGCCCCGATGTGCCCTGATGTTCCCTGATGTGCACCTATGTGCCCTGATGTGCCCCAATGTGCCCGATGTGCCTTGATGTGCCATGTGCTCTGATGTGCTATGTGCCCTGATGTGCCCCAATGTGCCCTGATGTGCTATGTGCCCTGATGTGCTATGTGCCTTGATGTGCCCTGATGTGCTCCGTGCCCTGATGTGCTATGTGCCCTGTGCCCTGATGTGCCCCGTGCCCTGATGTGCTATGTGCCCTGATGTGCCCCGTGCGCTGATGTTCTATGTGCTCCATGCCTTGATGTGCTATGTGCCCTGATGTGCCCCGTGCCCTGATGTGCTATGTGCCCTGATGTGCCCCATTCCCTGATGTGCTATGTGCCCTGATGTGTCCCGTTCCCTGATGTGCCCTGTGCCCTGATGTGCTATGTGCCCCATGCCCTGATGTGCCCCGTGCGCTGATGTGCTATGTGCCCCGTGCCCTGATGTGCTATGTGCCCTGATGTGCCCTGTGCCCTGATGTGCTATGTGCCCCGTGCCCTGATGTGCCCCGTGCGCTGATGTGCTATGTGCCCCGTGCCCTGATGTGCTATGTGCCCTGATGTGCTATGTGACCCGTGCCCTGATGTGCCCTGTGCGCTGATATGCTATGTGCCCCGTGCCCTGATGTGCTATGTGCCCTGATGTGCTATGTGCCCATGTGTCCTGATGTGCCCCATTCCCTGATGTGCCCTGCGCCCTGATGTGTCCCGTTCCCTGATGTGCTATTTGCCCTGATGTATCCCGTTCCCTGATGTGCTATGTCCCCTGATGTACTATGTGCCCTGATGTACCCCGTGCCCTGATGTGCCCCAATGTTCTATGTGCCCTGATGTGCTATGTGCTCTGATGTGCCATGTGCCCTGATGTGCCCCGTGTCCTGATGTGCCCCGATGTGCCCTGATGTGCTATGTGCCATGATGTGCCCCGATGTGCCCTGATGTGCCCCGATGTGCCCTGATGTGCTATGTGCCCTGATGTGCCCCGATGTGCCCTGATGTGCTATGTGCCCTGATGTGCCCTGATGTGCTATGTGCACTGATGTGCTATGTGCCCTGATGTGCCCCGATGTGCCCTGATGTGCCCTGATGTGCTACGTGCCCTGATGTGCCCTGATGTACTATGTGCCCTGTGCCCTCATGTGCCCTGTGCCCTGATGTGCTATGTGCCCTGATGTGCCCCGATGTGCCCCGATGTGCCCCGTGCCCTGATGTGCCTTGTGCCCCGATGTCCTGTGCCCTGCTGTGCTCCATGCCCTGATGTGCTGTCCCCCGATGTCCTGTGCCCCGATGTCCTGTGCCCTCATGTCCTGTGCCCCGGTGTGCTGTGCCTCAATGTCTTGTGCACTGTGATCTGTGCCCTGATGTCCTGTACCCTGATGTGCTATGTCCTGATGTGCTATACCCTGATGTGCTGTGTCCTGTACCCTTATATACTTTGCCCTGATATGCCCTGTACTCTGATGTGCTGGGCTCTGTACCCTGATGTCCTGTATCCTGATGTGCTATGTCCTGATGTGCTATACCTGATGTGCTGTGCCCTGTACCCTGATGTGCTATGTCCTGATGTGCTATACCCTGATGTGCTGTGCCCTGTACCCTGATGTGTTGTTCCCTGATGTGCTGGGCTCTGTACTGTGCCCTGATGTGCACTGTAACCCTGATGTGTTGTGCCCTGATGTTCTGGGCTCTGTACCGTGCCCTGATGTGCACTGTACCCTGATGTGTTGTGCCCTGGGCCAGTCTGTATGAAGTCCATTTTTGTCCCAGTCCAGCCCTGAGTACGCCCCTAAGTGAAAATGTCCAAATTGAGCCCAAAGTGTCAATATTTTGTGTGACCACCATTATTTTCCAGCACTGCCTTAACCCCCTCGGGCATGGAGTTCACCAGAGCGTCACAGTGTCAGGGCTGGCTCAGCCCTTCCTTCTCTGAGCTGGCCGCTCAGCTGTTGGCTAATTGTCAGCTCTCATCTCTCTCCACAGTTAACCAGCTGTTGTGGATCTGCTTGTCAGTCCCGCCTGCTTAAAGATCTCCAGCTCACTTCATTCCTGCCTTCGCCTTGGTCACATCACTAGAAACCATCTCCTGCATTCCTGTTTAAAGACTAGCTTTGCTGACATCCCTTCTGGCTCCTTATCCTGCTTGCTGTTCCTCTACTTGGATTCCTGACTTCTGGCCTGGCTGATTACCCGATCTGGTTACTGAACTCTGGCTTGGCTGATTACCCGATCTGGTTACTGAACTCTGGTTGGCTGACTACCCGATCCGGTTACTGGACTCTGGCTATGCTTTGACTACGCTTACTTTATTTACCTTTTTATTTTTTTAAGAAACAAGTGTAATTTTACTGTACTTCTGTCTCGGTCTGGTTCATGGTTTCTGACACACAGGTTGACACTGGAGTCCTCTTCCACTCCTCCATGACTACATCACGGAGCTGGTGGATGTTAGAGACCTTGTGCTCCTCCACCTTCCGTTTGAGGATGCCCCACAGATGCTCAATAGGGTTTAGGTCTGGAGACATGCTTGGCCAGTCCATCACCTTTACCCTCAGCTTCTTTAGCATGGCAGTGGTCATCTTGGAGGTGTGTTTGGGGTCATTATCATGTTGGAATACTGCCCTGTGGCCCAGTCTCCAAAGGGAGGGGATCATGCTCTGCTTCAGTATGTCAAAGTACATGTTGGCATTCATGGTTCCCTCAATGAACTGTAATTCCCCAGTGCTGGCAGCACTCATGCAGCCCCAGACCATGACACTCCCACCACCATGCTTGACTGTAGGCAAGACACACTTGTCTTTGTATTCCTCACCTGGTTGCCGCCACACACGCTTGACACCATCTGAACCAAATACGTTTATCTTGGCTACAGGACATGGTTCCAGTAATCCAGTCTTCAGAAAACTGTTTGCAGGCTTTCTTGTCCATCATCTTTAGAAGAGGCTTCCTTCTGGGACGACAGCCATGCAGACCAATTTGATGCAGTGTGCAGCGTATGGTGTGAGCACTGACAGGCTGACCCCCCACCCCTTCAACCTCTGCAGCAATGCTGGCAGCACTCATATGTCTATTTCCCAAAGACAACCTCTGGATATGATGCTGAGCATGAGCACTCAACTTCTTTGGTCGACCATGGCGAGGCCTGTTCTGAGTTAAACCACTGTATGGTCTTCGCCACCATGCTGCAGCTCAGTTTCAGGTTCTTGGCAATCTTTTTATAGCCTACGCCATCTTTATGTAGAGCAACAATTCTTTTTTTTAGATCCTCAGAGAGTTCTTTGCCATGAGGTGCCATGTTGCACTTCCAGTGACCATTATGAGAGTGAGAGCGATAACACCAAATTTAACACACCTGCTCCCCTTTCACAACTGAGACCTTGTAACACTAACAAGTCACATGTCACTGGGGGACATGGCTAATTGGGCCCAATTTGGACAATTTCACTTAGAGGTGTACTCACTTTTGTTGCCAGCGGTTTAGACATTAATGGCTGTTTGTTGAGTTATTTTGAGGGGACAGCAAATTTACACTGTTATACAAGCTGTACACTCACCACTTTACATTGTAGCAAAGTGTAATTTCTTCAGTGTTGTCACATGAAAAGATATAATAAAATATTTACAAAAATGTGAAGGGTGTACTCACTTTTGTGAGATACTGTATATACTGCACCAAAGGTCCATCATATATAAACAGATAGTAAGCTTATAAGCTTATAGTCATTATAAGGCTACTATATCATATAGTTTGAAGCATTATATCTCCAAATCATGTTAGGTATAAAGAAATGGCTGCATACCTCAAAAGGACATGCTACCATTAATATATAGTAACAGGGTATACGAATCTACCTGTTATTCCTGTGCCTCAAGTGCTTGAGTGTAACGCAGAGCTCCTCTTCCCAGCTTGGTGCTTACCATTTGGCTGCACCCGGTGGGGTAAAAATACACAGGTACAATGATCAGTCATCCAATCATCTATCTGACCATTGGAAACAGCTGTCAGTATGATGGACTTGCAGATATATACACTGCACCAAAAAATGTCCATCATGGGTTCCTCAGCGCCATAGTATGTGGCACGAGACCTCCCAAGATGAACCGCCTCATGTCCTGCATCATCGCACCGCCGACGCGCGTATGGCCATTGCCTGTGCTTCAAACTGGAGCACAAACAGGAGGGGAAATCACGGAACTTACCGTGTATCCCCAGGCCAGAAAAGAGTCCACAGCAGCTCCGACATGGAGTGAGCGTGTGCCACAAAGGACCCATGCACACCGGGGTCCTTTGCAGCAAAAATGGATCGTATTTATGCTAACCCCCGAGGTGAAGACTTCAATAAACTATTACTACAGAGCGAACTAAGATATTCTATTTACAAGCTACTAGGCCACCAGGTCTCAATGAGGCGTTCAATTTTAAACCATATCTAGCAGGTTTCCAATCAGGGGTGTGTGAATTAGACTTGTAATGGGTAACCTCCCACATACTTACATTAATTTCAATTTTATTTTCATTTATTTATTTTTTATTCATTTTTATTTTTTTTTTTTTTCTTCTTCTTATATTTGTCTCCTGTCATCATATATCTATTTATATGATATTGTTTCCAGTGGATTATGTTGTATGATTTTTTGAATACTATGTGACAATATGGTTATATCACTGGTTGGGTATAATTCCAAATATTTCCACTAGAGGTCTTTCTCTACATGTATACCCCCACAGATGGCTTTATACTGGTTGGTCTGATGTCCCCGTTCTGGTCCTGCATAGTTGCCCTATGGGAGCCTTTTTTCATTTTTAGAGGGATGGCACCCTGACGGCACAGCCCGGTGCGTGTGGATCCTTTGCGGCACCTGCTCTCCCCATGTGAATTTTTTTGGTGTGGGAGCTGCTCTGGACTCTTTTCTTTTTAAGTGTCTTTCTGCTGCTTCGTTCCTCTGTTATCAGCATGATAACTTCTGATAAGTTCCCCAACATGGGAGATAAAAGCAGCTAGAGATATGTGTCTGGGAGGTTTCTATAAATAGATTAGCAGAGAGCTGATATATTCACAGCACAGCTCTGTAAGTTTCTTTCTTCCTCTGCCTATGTGGAGGGGGGGTGCCTTTCCTCCAATCAGCTGTCACACAGTGTATGCCAAGACTCCTCCCACTGCTGAAAGAGGTAGTAAAAATTCTAACACGATGTTCAGTTTCTAAAGAATATAGAAAGCTGAAGACAGCACATACAGTATACAAGTAAACCTTATGTAGGGAGATTTGTTACATCTCTGTGTATCATCTGAGGCTGTTCACTTCACTGGGTATAGGTGAAGGTTTACATCCACTTAAACCCCTTTTTGTTTACAAGCTACATGGCTGGGTCAGTGGCACCAGTGAATCTCCCAGCACCCAGACTGCTGTGTGACAGATGATGGTGGTAACAACCTGGCTGGAACGCACGCCGGAAGAGCGGCCTGGCACTGCGTTCCACTGCTTCCAGGTCCTGTGCCGAGCGT